>NW_015151374.1:249260-261609 GCF_000732505.1 Cyprinodon variegatus | reverse complement strand
AGACACATAATACATAAAAAGCCTTCAGAAATTATTGTTAAACTCACTGTTACTTTGAGAGATTGTTTGAAGAGAGCAAAAAGTTGGAGAGGTATTGAGAATCATTCACAGGCTGAAACAGTTCATCGGTGTGAAAGTGCTCACTGAGGCGACAATTTCGTGAAAATAGACTTCTGAGCATTTCAGCAGCAATCATATGGGCAATTTTTGTGTCTGGGACCTTTAACCCTTTCTCACAGAGACTATACAAATGGCTTTCTTTCTTCTTTGTTATTGTCAGATTCAAAGCTTTTTCTGGGTTATGTTCTGCGATCGGAGCTGCTGCTGTTTCTGCACCACTGTCAAACTCAGGTAAAGGGCTGCATACACAGGCAGGGATCTCTGCAAAGCTTTAAAGAATATCGATTAATAATAATTCCTATCTTTAGCATGTATTTGAGTTAAAAAGAAAATATAGGAATGAAACATGATGGACTTCTGATAGCCTGGTGTCAAAACTGATTTGATGACTCACATAAATCTGAAAATAACATTTAATAACAGATAAATGCTGCTTATTAAAAAATTACACAACAGTTTAGGCCAAAATTTTATTTCAGGAAATATGAAGAGATTTTTAACCACAGCTAAAGCCGACGAACCCCACCACATGAAACGAATTCTAAATACTTTTGTGCAGAGTGTGGGGGAACGGCTGGATGAGGTCTGCAGCATACATCAAAACTCCATCCTGGTATCAGCTGACACTACAGTAGAGGAGGTAAGGAGAAACAGAACATATTATATCAACCCTAGCCTGGAAACAAGACATAGATCATAACAAGAATTGGCCTTTTTGGCCACACCGTGTTTATGAACAAGGATTTTGGCTTCCACTTTGCTCCAAATGTACAACTACAAATACAAAAACATGTACAGCTGTTTGAAAATTAGTGTCTCTTAGTTTGTACATAAGTAGGTCTGATTTGATTAGGACAGACAGGCTTTGCATGGATCTGGGTGCAATGGTTATTGATGCAGTTTGACCCTGTCATGTTTTGTGAGCTTTTAAAAAGAAGGTGCATGGATGTAGTTTGACATCTACAGGTTATCAGTGACATATGACAGCGCATGTTCCACTGTATGGGTCATCCAGATCCATGATGAGTTGGGTGTGGGTTTGGGTGTATCCGTATCAGAGCCAAGGCAAACCTCTTATAGTTCAGTGAGGGTGTTTCTGCCTCAAGCGTCCAGAGAAATGGTTTCCAGAGGAGAAACGGCAGAACTGAAATCTTTTATGGAGCATCAGTAGAAATGAGCAAAGCCTGAAAAAAATATGGAGCCATTTTCTGAGGTGTTTGGCATTGGCTAGTCCTGATTGCATTTATTTTTCATTCTCACATTCTCTATAGGCATTTACATTCCTCTGTCTGGATAACCTGTTTTTAGTGGGACTGATGTTCCTCAAGGTTCCTCTTGAAAACTGGTTTGTCATACAAGTATGACAAAGGCAAAGTTATCCAAATATATCCTTTGAGCGTATTTAACAAGTGGTTGAGAGACAGCTGGGGCATTTGTAAGGCTTAATTGCATTATGCTGGTGAAGATTTTCAGTCATCCATGTCATAGTTATTCCAAAAAAAAAAAATATCCACTGGAATTAATTTCAGGGTTTGATGACATTAAACTTTCCACCCAGGAAGCTTTTTTCATTCAAAATGTCAAAATTAGTGGTGAGTTCGAGACTTTATAGAGTGGCATTGTTTTGGCTTAGAAAACATGCAAATTCGTCCTGAAGAATGGCCCATTTTGACTTCTTTGTTAGCCTTCAATACCCGATACTGGTATATGCCTCTGTAAAAACCCACCCACATACAGGGGACCAGAACATCTCGAGGTATCAGAGTCCAGTATTTTTTTTTTTTTACTTTTTTGGAAATTAATTGCATTACTAGTGACTTATAATGACCTAAAATAGTCTTTAAAGCTACAGTGTGTAATAATTACAGGGATATACAGTCAGAAATGTAATATATTATACATAACTATGTTATTTATCATCATCTCTGAGCTCAGCCTCTTAACCTTAATATTTGCGTTGCCTTAGAATTCGTTATTTATAATTACATAGGAGCGGGTCTCGCAGCCATGGAGGCAGACATCTTTGCGCTACGGCAGCGCAGAGCCAACAAACTAGCGATTGCGAGATCGCCCATTACGCTCGAAAGTAACTACGGCAAGTTGAGAGAGATGAACTGAGACGGTACTGAACACACAGACTAATGAAATACTATCTGTAAAATTATCTATGTAAACAAACCTCATCACTTGAGAAGGTAGGTGATGCGGACATTGGAAGACATTTTGTCCCGTAACGCTCGGAGAAGTGGTGGGGGGGAGATGTTCATGTTGCTGCGGTCTGCAGTCTGGACGTTAGATGTCCCTGAAAATTACACACTGTAGCTTTAAAACAGTTTTTTCCCCTCTTTTGATATATACAAATCCTGACCAAATGAAGCCTCATGGAGGTCTAACTGGGGAAAAAGGTTAGGTTATTACATTTATGTGATTAAGACCTCTATAATCCATACAGGGTATTAGGATCTTAACTTTGTTTCAACCAATAAAAATCTTTCTCCAATGGGGGAAGGAGCAGGGAGAGATTGTCCCAGAGTGAATGTGTGAGGTATTCAAGTGTGGTTTATCCTGACATGCCAGTTCATCTTTGAGTATGTGAATTGAGTAACGTCCTTTAAAACGCTTGAGCATTTCCTTTGAAGGAGTCATTAACGTGTGTTGGTATTGGGCTTCAGTTAAAACCTCCTGGAAAATCCGGAATGTGAAGGTAGTTTGTTTTTTGTGTTGGTTCTTTGTTTGAACCAGACAAGCCCTTAAGAGTGCACATTCCACAAAGCGCCATTTAGGTTTGTCATCTGCTGGAGAGTGCTGAAATCAATATGCCTCGCTTTCATTAATCCCACCTCTGTTCTACCAAAAGGGAGCGATTCCAAAATTCAGGGACTCACTTGCTGGTAGATACTGGAGAAGCCTCTGACTGGTGTCATTCTGTTGTTTAAAAATGTTCTGAAGAGGATGCTCATACTGTCATACATAATCTCTTTATGAATTCTTCATCTTTGTGAAATCATCTCCAGAGTTTCCGTAGGAGTTCCTAAAACAATGCAAACCTTCTTTATTAGCTTGTTGAGTTTTTTAAAGTCATTTGCTCTGATGTTGTTACCCTAGCTGACTGAGGAAGAGATCACACTCTTCACAAAAGACTTAATAAAAATAGCATCTTGTTGCTGAACGTTGATGGACCTAAGCTTCCTTAAGAAGTACAGTCTGGTCTGTCGCTTCCCTTATGTTTATAGGATTCAAATCCTTTCCTGTTTCTTCTGAAATCTACAATCATCTTCCTTGTTTTCCTGACATTCACGATCAAATGATTATTTCCACACCATGCCACAAAGTGGTTCACCAGCTCCTTGTTCTCAACTTCTTTTTCATCTTTAATGCACCTAATAGACTGCAGAGTCATCTGAGTATTTCTGTAGATAACACAACTCAGTATGTTACTGGAAGTCAGAGATATAGAGAGTAAAAAGGAATGTAGAGAGTACCTTTCCCTTGGTGCTCCTGTGCTGCTGACTACTTGATTACACATGGATCCTTCAGTCTAACAAACTGTGGCAATTGTGATTTAGATGGCCTCCACCTGAGTCTTCTGGAATTTCTCATAAATCAAGGCTGAATTGTGTAAAATGCACTGGAGAAATCAAAGAACTTGGACCTCAGATGTCTAAATGACATTTGATTTTTTGAAGCAGGTGTATAATGGCATCTTAAACTCAAACTCAATGGTGATAAGCAAACTGCAGGGGGTCCAAATGGTTCCTTGTTTGTTTGCTGAGTAAACCAATAGAAGTCTCTCTAGTACCTTCATGAGCTTGGATGTCAGGGCAACAGGCCTAAAGTCACTGAGGATTGTTGGCTGAGTTTTCTTTGGTACTGGAACGAGGCAGGAGATCTTCCACATCACTAGAACTGTCTCCTGGGTCAGACTAAGGTTCAAGAGGTGCTGTCGAATCCCACAGAGCTGGTCTGCACAGACCTTTGGGACTCTGGGGCTGACACCATCAGGACCTGGTGACTTATTGCGATCCACTCTCTCCAGTTGCCTCTTCACTTGACTTTTAGAGACAGACAGGTGGAAGGTGGAGGGAGGAGCACCATCTTCCAGAGCCACTTGAAGTAATTTTGATTGATTGATTTTTTTAATACCTATGAGCCTATAGGCCTGTTTAAAATACAATAAATAAAAATAAATAAATAGATTGAGATTTAATTGAGGAGATCTATTGTCATATAAACTTCACTGCACACAAATAGGGGCTGTAACACACATACATCTTTAACCACAATAATCATTAATCAGTTCTCAGGTGAATATATGCCCTGTTTATTAAACTTCACAAACTTCACAATAAAAAAAATTGCTTTATGCCAATTTGAAAAGCCGGCATTTATGAAGGGGTTGTCTTTCTTAAATCTGTCTCTAGGTATGACTTTTTTTCTAACTGCTTTCAGACAAATGAAACTCAAAATATCAAAATGTCTTCCACATAATGCAGCCCCTTTCATCTAGCAAACCAAGCTGGTGCCACAGAACGTGAGAACGTTTCATTACCACCGTGCAGAAAATTTGAAACTGGATGTTGGCTGGATGGGCTTGTCTAATCCCCACTCTGGTTGGTCTGTTGTCATGGTTGCGATACTAGTGTTTTCCAAATGGGTGGTTTTCCAAAAATGCATTTCTGTGCTATATTTCTGTCATCAGACTATGTACATTTACTAGTCTGCTGCCGCGAGCGGTATACCTTTTTACGCTGCAACCACTAGCTTGCTTGACATTGCCTTGTCCATTAACTTCTGTGAATGTCTGTTGATTAGGCCTCAAAATAATTAAATTAAAATCCAAATACATGTTATAGTAAGATAAAAAAGTCAAAATCATATACCAACATATTTAAAAAAAAAAAATTATGCAAAAATATTTTTAATAGATAAAAAGAAAAAAAAAATCTCCCTCTGGTCACTAGGGGGTGGTGCAGCACCCCCACTTCCAGCCGTCATGCATCTTCTGATTTGGCTGACAACAAACTCATAGAAGCAGGAGAGTCTATGGCAGAGGAGGGAAGGATGGATGTCCATGTAACTGAGGCAAGTGAGAAGGATGCTGAGGTTGTTCCTGAAATGAATTTGTTGAAGAATGTATTCAGTTTATACGCTCTGTCCAAACTTTGATCTATATGATCTACCTACTGCTTGAAGCCTGTGACTTTCTTCATCCCTGACCACGTATCTCTAATATTGTTTTGCTGGAACTTGTGTCCCAGCCTTCCTGTATGCCTCCTTGATTTATGTTATCTTGCTTCTGTATACTCCTCATTAATTACCTGCCTCCCTTCTTAAAGGCTTGTTTCTGTTTTTGTTAATAAGTTGCTTCAGTCCACTTGTGAATCATGGTTTATTATTGGGAAAGCATTTCACTGTTCTAGTAGGGATGGTGCTATCAACACAGAAGTCTATGTAGTCAGTCAAACATTCATTGTATCGATGTCCTCTCCATGTGGCTGACAAAGTGCATCCCAGTTTGTAGTCTCAAAAGAACTTTGCAGGGCTTCTTCAACTTCCTTTGACCATCTTCTTACAGTTCTTTAAATGCAGGTTTTCTCTTATAAAGTAGCTTATAATCTGAGCAGAGAAAAAACAAGATTTTGATCTGATTTCCCCTTATGAGTTTTTACTTCGGAGATGGATGAGTTCTTGACATTTCACAAAAAAAAAATTAAGTCCAAAGTTTGTTTTCTGTGGTACAGCAGCTGAAAAACTGATAAACGTTGTGTAGCAAAGAGTTAGGCTGGATTAAAATCACCTGTTATTGGCATAAATGCATTCCGTTGTTTGGCAACGCAGGCACTTTACCTCACATGTAGTGTTGGCAATAGTAGAAGGTGGAATATAAACATTTGCTAAAAGAACACTTGTAAACTCTTTGGGCAAACAATATTGCCAAAAATCAAAAATTCAATTTCTGGGCTGCAGTGATGGATCTTTACAGTAACATGTCCTGGATTACGCCATCCGTTGTTCACAAGCAGCGTCTACCCACCTCCTTTGAATATTCCACTCTTTTTTTTTTTTTTAATCTGTCTTTCATGATTTTGGCACTGATGGCTAGCTTTGGCTCATTTCTTCCACCGGCTTAGCTCTGCCCAGTTCTCATTGTCACTCATCAGATCCACCTGTTTCTGTTTCCTTTTTAAGCTGCCTTTTCCCAGCCATCGGTGATAGATTATTCGAGCCATGTGTGAGAGCTCTGGGCTTCCAAGTATTTTTTGCCCCTGTTCTGCTCTGTTTGCCTGATCTGTCTTCAGACCTTGGATCTCATTCCTGACCCCAGCTTGGAGCTCCTTGGGTACCTCTTTGGATCTCTGATCTTCGGGCCCGGAAACCTGCTCTAGCATCAACTCTGACTTTGGATTATCCCTTCGGATTCTTCTGTTCTTCGGCGTTTGTTGACTTCTGTTCAGTCTGCACTGTTTCTCTCCTGGAACTCTGGTGGCAGATCCTGCCGCATGCTGTGGAAAAACAGCTTGAGGATTGGACCAGGTTATTGACTCACATGCTCATTATCCTTTCCCGTCTCAGTTTCGTAGTCCCTAACCTGAGTTTTCACCTCTTCAGAGTATCCAGTGATCCTGCCCCAGCTGAAGAACCGCTCTACACTGAGCAGTTAATAAACGCTTGCTTTGTAAACACTCTCCTCTGCATCTGTGTGCTTGAATTCTGGGTCCAACATTCTAAACTTCTGAAACTTCCTGCTCCTATGGTCAGAAAGTCTGGCAGAGAGAAATGCTTGAGTCCAAGGAATCATCCTGGATCCATGTTTCAATAAACACATAATGCTGCATTGTCGATTTTCTGGCTGGGTCATTGCAAAGGCTTTGAGTTCTTCTAACTTATTTCCTAAAGATCTCACACTGTTCATGATAATTGATGGAAGACATGGCTTTAATTTCTTTTCCCTCTCTTGTCTCCTTGCTGCTGCTCTGCATCCCCGAAGTTGCCTTTTCAACTTAGCTGGTACTTACGGAGGTAGCGGATGTAATATTTCAGCCTTGGAGAGGTTCACTATCTAAAATAAAAAAAATTTGCTATGGTTTCTGTGGTTATACATCATAACAAATATCTAAAAAGGAAAAAATATCAGTAAAAATCTTTCTAGTTTCACAGCATTCAATACAAACAGCAAAAAACATCAGAAAAAGAAACTCTGACTAAAGTCTTACTTTAATTAATGAACAGGGAGTTTATCAAAAAATTAGACAATAAAAAAATTACATTCTATGATTTGACAAATTTCCTCATCTTTAGATAGCATTAGAAACATTTAATACACCTGTGCAGAAGGAATGCAACAGCCTTCACATTGCTCTTTAGCTGCTTTGCTTCCTTAAGTTGCACAAATGCTTAAACCCTTGACCAATTGTCACTTTAGTTGAGCATTTTTGGTCTGCTTGCACATGATAGGTGTAACATTAAGAAGAAGACATTTCTCGCTCTGTTGGAGCTACTATCTGCTAAGGCCTTACCTTTGTCGAAGTCATGTGGGACATTTATTGAATGTCAAGATAATGTCAACTTTAGGTCAAGATAGATTACTGTATATTCTTAAAATTGTGAAATTAATTATTGAAGTATATTTTGTTGAATATAAAATTAATACTTTTATTCTGCACCTTTCCAGATTGCATGTGGATGTATTATTTTAGAAAAAAATCATTGTTGTAGAAATGACCTTTAAGAACTTATTGTATTTACAGAATCATGGCCACCAGTGCAGTCAATGTTTTGTGGAGCCAATCAGACAGCGCTGATTCACTCAGAGATGTTGTCTTTAAGGTTTTGGGGCCAGGGGCCAGAGATGAGGGGCAGAGCATTTCTGATGTGATCTGGGCACACGTTTTGATTGCTAACTTGGTAACGAATGATTACCTATTCTTATGCTTTTGGGTAAGAATCCTATTGGGTTAAAAAGAATTCCCTTGTATTTCAGAGAGTCCACAATGCCATTCACTCTATCAGGTTTCCATTTTCTCTGGGGGTCCACAGCTTCATCAATCTACTATCATCCGCTTATTTGCTTCATGCATGACTCACCTGGAGTGTTTGTTCCTGTCTTATCTTAAAAAAGCACATATTTCCACTTTGAGTCTAAGCAAACTGAGCTCATGTTTATGATGGTAGAGGAGAAAAAGCCTTTAATTGAAGGCAGTCTAAACAACCTGCTGGTATGTTATTTTGGAAATGTGTTCATCTCCAGCTCCCTACAGCAGTTATCTTTCTCTCAGTGAGATTTGAAGATTTTATTTCTTACCTCTCTTATACTGTGCTCTGTTGATGCAGCAAGAAAAAAACATTAAACCTTATCCACTTTAATGACCCGCGGGAAAAAAGCAAAAAAATGGTTGCAGAGTCTCGTCATATTTATAGCCAAGCTTAACAGACAGTCATAGATTGATTGCTTTGAAACTATAAAGTGAATTTTAAGTCAATAAAAGCTTTTATTGCATTTTCTTAAGGGGATTTCTGGGATGATATTCATTAAACTACATATTATATATACATATATATAAAAAACATATTTATTAAAAGGAGTACAAACAGATTTATCTGCATTATTGCAATTAATTTATTTCATATCTAGAAATCAATGTAGCCAAAATCATTTGATTATAATCTGTATTTTCACATTGTTTGCTTTCTTCCCTCTCAGGCCTACAGTGTACTAAGCATAGCTGGAGCTCACCCTTTATTTGTGGCAGATGGAGGAAAGCTGGTGGGACAAATCACATGGTCTGAGGTAAATGTTGAGAATATTATGTGTAGATTTCTACTGTTCTAAACCAGTGATCTTAAGTCTCTATGTTTTACCCCTGACATGATGAACATGTTTGTAGTTGGTTTAAATATTTTTTTTCACTCCAGATGCAGCAAATCTTGGAAGGCTTGGCTAGGGAGATCTGAGCAGCATCAGCTTGGGATCAGCACTTAAACTGACCAAAATTCATCTATTTCCGATTTGCATTCAATAAAGCTGGTGCCAGATAATGATGCAACTTTTTCATTCCCCGAGTTTAATATTGTTTGCTCCTGAACAAAACTTATTAACTGGTGACTAAGATGATGAATATTTATCAAAGCTTTTCTACTTTTGTCTTTAATTGTAATTAATGGTGTTGAATCCAGAGGGAAACTCTCATTCAGTTATTCATACACTTTGACATGATATTAAAGGTAGTGGAAATGAACACACAGGTCTTCTTGGTAGGGTATCCAAAAGCTGCCACAAAAAACAAGAAATGATCATATATGTGCAAATTTATGCAGTGAATTTTGTTCCATTATTGGTGCAAGCAAAGGACACATTTTGTGAATGGACATTTGAAAATAAAATGCAATTAAGAAATGAGCATTCTGAATATATAAAACGTTTTTAATAAAAGTCAAATTAGTTTAGATTTTATTTTCCAGATTTATAAAAATATATAACTCGATAGATAAAAAAAAAAGTATATTAAATAAATATATAAATAAAAAATATATATTTTTGACATTTTTTGCTAATTAACAGGTTTTTTAAATTCAGTTTTACAAATTGCTCTCTTAGCAATAGCATTTTATTGATCAATGTGTGCGAGAGTAAATTAATATAATTGGCTCAAAGTGAAGAGAATTTGATTTGTTATACACAAATTGAAAACAATGCAATCCATTAAACTCTTTTTAAAAAAAGACAGTTGAAAATATAAAATATGTAAAAAAAATGTTACAAAATAAAGTTTGGAGAAATAAAAATAGAAAACACGACATATGAAATAAATATTAAAAACAAAATAAAAAATAAATAAATAAAATTGGAGAAAATGGTAAAGTTACTCTTCACACCTTTTTTGGGTTAAAACAATTTTCAAAGTTTCTGCATTGTGTTTCCTTATTCTTTTTTTTTCTTTTTTTAAATCTCCATCTATAAAACCTGTTCTTTGCTTGCAACAATAATGGAACAAAACTCGCTCTATATAACTTTTCTTTTTCCTGAATACTCATGTTTCAGTAACTACTTGTAACTACAAGTTCCATATGAACCGATGTATTGTAAAACTATTCATGCCCCCTTTTATTAACTTTAGAGGAATAAACACACATGTTTCTATGGGTGGAACAACGCATACTTAAATAGTGTACAGAAGAAGATGAATGGCTTTCAAATGTTTGGGTTGAAAAGATTTACTTTCTATTAAGAAGTCGTGAGCCCATCAACAAGATCTAGTTTTGGCAGGTAACAGTGGGCGGAGCTTTTAGGGTAATGTTGTCGGTCCACTTAAAATTCGGCAGGAAGAGTTTTAACTTCAGCAGTAAAATTTTGAGGGCAGGAGAAGCTTCTGGAAGACGAACAGACTGGAGATTTAGGGTTTTTTCCACAAATTAAAGAAGCAAGGAGGCAAAGCACTGGAAGGCAAGGACCTGATTGGACTGATTTTCTGAAAAAGGGGGAAAATTGAGAATTTGTTTAATCATGTGCATTTAATTGCAAGAGTTATGCAGAGAAAATAGGCCTGATTAGGATAGACAATATTTCAGCTCATCATCTGATGATGGAGACAGTAAACAGAGAAGCAGCCAAGAGGCTCATGAAGTGATTCCCTGTTTCTGTTGACAGAATGACTGGGACATCAGGATAAATCTAATATTCATGGAAGAGTTAAAAAAAAATCTTATGAGAAGTTTTATTTAAAATATCCATGGGGGAGGGTCTTCCAAAAAGCCTGCTGTAACGCTCATAATTTTCTTTTTCAGATGAAGCAGAACTTATTTTCAAAATAAACATTTATGCGTTCAGGTGTGCAATCTGGTAGAGATGTGCGCTTTCTACAAAGCATTGACTCTGGGAGGCTGAATACAAAAATAAGATTATTTCTCCTAAAGAAAAATGAAAACAATGGATTTTTTTCCTCCTTACATTGGTGCTCTACTTAGAATTGGTCGCACACATAAAATCCCAAGAAAATGCACCAAGTTTTAATATAGCAGAAGAGTAAATAATTTTGCAAGGCACTGTAAGGCTTGGTGATATTTTCGAATTAGACTAAAATCACTTTCAAAATATCCGTGAGGTGGCTGCTCAGAGATAGCAGGAAGATGGGACCTCTCCAGGAGGCAGAATGTGAAATGCTTTCCTCTCTCATTATACCTCAGAAATGAAGCAGGATGGGAGAGGAAAGGGAAAATCTGTTAGCAGCAGCTGTAAAATATTACATAAATATCCCTCACAGAGAGGAACTACAGGTGTCAGAGCTTAGATTCTACCTGAATTATTCCCTCTGAATGCATTTGCAGAGATATAAGTAGATAAAAACAAGGAAACAGGCAAAAATTATTGTGCAGCATTGTCTGCTCAGTTGTAGCTTTTACGCAGTCTGGAGATCATGGAACACTTGAAATCAGAGGGCTGCAGATCAAAATTTACACATGGATGAATCTGGTGCAGAGATTTATTTTTTTTTTATTTTACTGAAAATCATATTCTTCTCATGCTTTTTTTAAAATCACGCTAAAATTAAAATAATAAAAACCTGGCCTTTCCATGTATCTTTTAGTGCAATCCCAGTCATGCATGAAACACAAAAGGAGAAACGAAGCAGCCAAATCTTGGAGAATATTTAAAAAACATTTTTAAACTGGGCATAGTTATGTCATTTGTTTGTTTTTATTATATGCACCAGTAACTCACTGTGGTTGCATTCAACAAACTGCAGTGTCATGCTAACATAATAATTTATTATTTTTGTCTTTTAATTCAATTCAATTAAATTTCAGTTCAGTTTATTTCTATAGCGCCAATTCACAACCTATGGCATCTTAAGGCACTTTACCAGATACAGTTCACCAGATCATACGGTCAAATTGATTCAAAGTTTTCTATCTAAGGAAAACCAGTTCATTGCATCGGCTCATTGACTGGAATGCAATCCTTCACGCTAAGCATGCTTGTAGCGACAGTGGATAGGAAAAACTCCCTTTTAACAGGAAGAAACCTCCAGCAGAACCAGGTTCAGTGTGAGCGGCCATCTGCAGAGGCCGACTGGGTTCAAGGAGACAGAAGCAGAGCAGTGGCACGGGAAGGGGGGTGCTGCGGGGGCTGCAGCCTCCCTCGTCATAGCATCAGCCCCCCATGGTGGGGGGCTGTGGAGTAACATAATATTGTACTTAAAAACATGAAATTATTTATGTATTTATTTTTTAA
>NW_015151374.1:240657-249002 GCF_000732505.1 Cyprinodon variegatus | reverse complement strand
TATCTTATCTTAATTAGCTTCTTTATTTATTCACCTTTGTAATAATTACCTTATTTGTTTATATGCATGTTATGATATTTTTGTCTGGTTTATTCTTCCTTTGTATTTTTTTGACCCTATTTATTTCTTCCATGCTATTTATTTTTGCCTGTCGTATATACATTTTTGTATGCATTTCTGCCTCATTATGCAAATGAGGAAGGGTGTGTCTTAAGGGCAGATGGGCCCTATAGTGACGCTTAGAAGTATAATATCATGTACATAAATAAATACTTAGAAAAATAAGTAATAAATGAAGCTGAAGATTATAATAAAAAAATAAATAAATAAGGTAATTATTAAAAAGGCGAATAAATAAATAAGCTAATTAAAAGAGATTCATACATTTATGTCTCACTGTATAATTTAATTTCTACCTACATTTACTTATTTATTGTATTTTTGGGAGCAATTAATTGTATGATTATTTTTATATTGAGCATTTAAATATTTATTTATTTTTAAATATGGCAGAGTTGTTCCTCCATACTCCCATGTCAGAGGATGAACAAAGCCCATCCAGCCAGTCACAGTCAGAGAAACAAGACTACACTGAAAAACAGGCTGATCTCCAATATCTATAAACAAAGGTGTTGATGGCAGCAACACAGCTGATATTTCTCTCCAGGATGGAGTCACAGCCAAACAGGACAGCTTACACTTTGTTTTGCTTAAGCTGTTGGTGCCTGCCATTACAATGCAAGGAGCACCACTCCCACAGAGACGGCAGTAAAAATGCCTACATGTGTAGCATTTGGCTGCAAAAAGGAGCAATTTGCAATTTCACTGTCAAAGGATGTGCTTACTGAAAAAAATCTTTATATATGCCAATGTATCCTATACTGTAGTATTGTATGTAGCGTAACATTAGTCTGACTATTTCAGACTGACTGGAATATATTGACTGAGTTAGCCATCAAAATTGTGTCTAATGTTAGAAAATAGAAATTAGAGTCAATAGAAAGTAATTCACTGTGTTTCTTTTTTGAAATGCATATATATGTTTATTTGAATGTGAATTTACACTACATGTGTAAGTTATTTTAATAAAGTTATTCAGTCACTGGATAGTGTATATGTGAGTTTGTGTTTGTGTGTAAATAAATACTTGTATGTATAGTTTATTCAAATTATCAAATTCTTGTAACTATAAGCAAAAAGCAAAATATGAACTTGATGTTGCTTGTTATTTATTAACTCCACAGAGTTATTAAATTGGTTCATTTAGCTCTATTGTAAATTTCTCAGATTTGAAGGCTAATGCAGAGACACAGTATATGGCATCATGTACGCACAATTTGCAAATAGGAAAATACTATTGCATTACAAGACATGTACTTGTAATTCAGTCTTCATGTAAAATCTTGAAATTATATGTAATATGTAATTACCATAACAATGTAATAAATACATGTCTATTAAATGTACATTATCAATTTAGCAATTTTGGTACATCTGTATTATTATGTTCAAATAATACATTAACTTTATTGTGATGGATTTGTGTAATATGTTATATTACATGATTTAGAGACTTCATTAACTTTATAATGTCTATGCAATGTGAAGTTCCTATTTGTTTAATTATAAATTAAAGTAACCTATTTATGCTCTGAAACAGCAAGTGTGTCTCAAAGTGATGAATTTATATTTATTTCATAGGACTTAAGTCCCCATGAAAATTAGATCATCGTTGTTCGATTGTTTACATTGCTACCAGTCTAACAAGAGAGTACCAATATAGCAGCCAGTGACTTCACTTCAACCACATACTACCGACGAGCAATCTGCAATCCAGTGAATAAACAGAGATCAGTGGGTTCTACGTCTGTTTACATCAGGTCATTGAGCCCGGCTCTGGGGTTCTAGTTAGGCTCAAAACACTATTGGGACAAAGGGTGGAAGTATATGGCCTTAATTTATCAGAAACAACTGGATTTTTTGGTATTAGCCTTTAAAGTGATTATGTACCTTTGAAATACAACAAAAAGTATTTTTTCAAAACATTTTTCAAAGACATTTTTCATCTGAATAGAAATGAGGACACTTGAAAAAAAAATCCACAATATTCTTTTAAATGTTATTCAGGTATTTTTGTATCGCTCCTCTCTGTAGATTCAGCCGTCCATTGCCTTTTTTTGTTATGTCTTGTCTTCTTCCCACCCCACATAATATCTTTGCAGTGGGAAAATAGACCATCTTTGCTTCCATTCTCTGCTGAAGGGCTCTGATGAGTCACTGAAAACCATTTGTTCAAACTTATCTACTGTCTGATCTCCTCAAACAAAAGGGAAAAACACAGGCGCGATGCAGAGCACTGCAAACGTCCATAGAAAGAATACGCTGACAGGTCGCAACAACAGCCACGTTTAGCATTCATCTCTCCCCCTGCCCTGTAACAGGCAGGGCTGCTGACGTATGTAGAGAAAACACACAGCGACCACAGCTGAGCTGCTCCCTTCCTCCCTCTCCTTCTTCCTAAACAGCTTCCCTGCACCTGGGGCTTTCAGAGAGAAAAGTGTGAATTATAGCTAATCATTCTCCAGACAGACAGGTAATTGGATAGAAGACTCTTTTTGTCTTCAGATTCAGTTGAGAAATCTTAGGAGATTTTTTTTCTTACTTTGTCAGTGCCAGTTTGAGAGTATTTTTGTGTGAGAAAAAAAAATGTCCACAACAAAATTAGACAACCATATAGAGTAGATATATATTAAAAATCAATGCTTTATGGCAAAGTATTTACATCAAAATCATTAAACTCTTTACAGCTCAGTTCCATATGTTTTCTACACAGAATAAAAAAGTAAAATGTCCCACTGTACATTCACATGAAGAATAGGCCTACCTAGAAGTAAAAATAGTATTTGTCATCTCCCAAGGCCCTCCCATCCTTCCATTTTGATGTGTTTTAAACAGTTTGACTTAAAATTTCTTACAGAACAATCATTGCTGGTGGATGAGACTTAATTTCACTGAGTCTTATGGATATTTCCATTTTAATGGTAAACGTCTTGTAGTCCCAAACCTAGTTGTAAAAAACATCGTCCTCAGAGAGGGAGCTGCTGTCGACGTGTCGGACAGCAGCTTCTGCCATCACCGTGCTTCTTTCCTCAAAGGGAACATCAATATCCTGCTGAGTGGTACATGTGGGGGACATCAAGCCGACTGGCGGTGGGTGGATCAGGCCGGTTGCAGCTCTGTCGCCATAAGCCTGGGTGTGGATGCTGTACAGATACTGTGGGACGCCGACGCTTCCTCCATCAAGCAAATACTTGGATAAGAAGTGGCCCGCTGCAGCTGAAGAAGGGATATAGGGTCAGTGGGTTGCTCAAACAATTAAAAATTCGACTGGTTCTAGATGGAATTTCTAAGCCTGTTAAAATGACTGCAAAATAAATGTTTGTTTGGTATCTTGAACAGCACTTGATTGTTAAATCCTTTAACTAATAAGACTACATTTATACTCACCAAAGCCAACAGGCAAGTTATCTATGAATTTCTATACGTTTGCCTCATATCATTGATTTAAGGAGTAACTTTTTTTGTAATTGTGTGACTTTTGTGTAACTTGTTTTTGTAACTGTGACAGATAAAAAAAAATTCTACAGTTACAAAACACCACAGTTACAATGCACAAATAGTTTTGCTACAATAGTTCTAAACCATTTGAGGCAAAACTGAGAATGTAAGAGGTTTTTGATGTGCAACTTGTAGAACAGAATTTGTGTACTTGTACTTAAAATTTGAACAGGTGTAAAAAAAAAAGTACTTTTTTTATTCTACTGTACACATACAAAACTTAGAATGAACCTCTCTACAACTTCAAATTCACACTTACAATGCACAAATAGTTTTGAAACAAAATAACCTTCATAGTTATCTTTTATACACTATTTGTTGAAATTTTGCATCATCATTACAGTGCTGGGAAAACTTAAAAACACTTTAAGGCTTCATATCAAACACATTTTAAAAGCAGAGAAAGATAACATTGTTTAATTCTAAATGCAATTTTCAAAAAAGACGGTAATTTATTAGAGAAGATTATTTCTAAGCTTCACAGACTTCTGCAAACCACAGTGGGAACCATTATCCACATATGAAAACCAGATGGAGTAGTTAGTCTTCCTAGGAGTGGCCGGATAAGTAAAATAACTACAAGACACAACTGAGATCAATCCAAGAGGTTACAGAAGAACCCAGAGGAACATTTAAGGCTCAGTTAAATCAATGATTTCAGTTTGTTTTTCAGGACACATTCTGCTCCAGGAATTTGTTATGTTCCTGTGTCTAGTCCCCTTATAGTCTGTGTCTGGTTCATCATTAATCAGATGTCTGCCTCTCTCCTGCTTGCATAAGGGACTTCATCTTTAACAAAACATGACAGAGACGAGCTGTTTACACTGCAAAAAATTGAAGTGCATTTTTTCGGTGATTAAGCAGGTAAGTGAGGATAAGGTAATTTACATTCAAAATAAGAAAAACAATTGCATTGTCATATTTCATTGCATATTTAATTATCTTACTTTAAGGGTAAAAATTAGGGCTGAAACAATTAATCAGATTAATGGCGAGCAATTGATTATTGAAATAATCGTCAACTAATTATGCCATTTAAACTATTATTTTCATTCAGGAAAACGTCAATATTCTCTATCCAGAACTCATCAAGTGGAAAAGTTTTAGTTTAGTTTTTTAGTAATTGTGTCAAAAATCTTCTTTAAAGAACCTTTGGCTATCTGATTATTAATCGATTAATCGAGAAAATAATCAACTGGTTGTAGCCCTGGTAAAAATATTAATTCCATTCTTAGATCATCATATTTACACTGCAAAAAAATCTTAATCTAGATAAGTCATTTTTTTCTTTAAAAAAGTGCATTTGTTCTTGAATTGAGGAGGTAAAAGAGGCATTCTGCCAATGAAACAAGACAATTTACACTTAAAATAAGAAAACACTATTGCATTGTCTTATTTCAAGTACATATTATCTAATTATCTTATTTTAAGAGTAAAAATAATCATTCCATTGGCAAACTTTCTCATTTACCTACTCAAATCAAGGGTGAATACACTTATTTAAGGAATTTTTCACTTATTTCTAGATCTTTTTTGCAGTGTACCAACTCAGACGAAGGGTGAATACAGTTATTTTAAGAAATATTCTCTTTGTCAGTTACTGTTGACACTGGAAATTGTTGGGTTTAGGGACAATTTGCCTAAACCCAACAAGGGCTAGTTGGTTCTGGGAAGGTTCTGGGAAGGTAAAGATGGTAAAGATGGTAAAGAAGGTAAAGATGAAAAAATATATATCATTTAAGTTTTTACCTTGCTTTTATTAGTTATTGAATTTTAAAGAAAAACTATTTTACTACTAAGTAATTTTCATAGAGACAATCAGGACTTCACTAACATGTCTAATAACTCAGATGTTTAAGACTATGTAGGACTTTACTTATAGTTTAAACACTAACAGAGGGCAAAGAATTAGATTATAACCATGTGTTCTGGATGGATGTAATTATCTATGTGTACATTTGATTTGGGATGGAAAAATAAGCTGGGAGTAGTCTGCCTTTAATTCAATTTAAACTGCAAACTGGACAAATACACGGAAACAAGTAATCATCTAGCACTGGGCATATTTTACTGTTTGGAGCATACAAGATGTTATGAATTTCACTTGCTTTAAAAAAAAGGTATATCTGTATTTTGAATCTGTACTTTGAATAATTGTTTTACAAAAGTCTAACTTGGAAGTGGGGCAAAAATGGTATAGAGATTCCTCTTCAAGTTACAAGCAGAGAGAGTAAATTCTGCGACTTGCAAACATATCAATCATAAATTAAACACGCAAGCACAGAGAAAATGAGACCAGCAAACTCAAAATATAGACAAGCAAACACAAACATTAGACTACCAAACAAACATGTCAGCAGTAAACTCAGAACTTAGATAACAAACACAAAAAGGAGAGCAGAGAACTCAGAAAATTGATTTTCAAACATAGACATCAGACTAAAACTGTCATGAGGGCGCTGATGGCTGGCTTAATTACTCCTTTCATTCATCTACCTAGATCCACCCATTTTCTCATCAACAATCATCTGTTCACCTGCTCCAGTCTCTATTTAACCTCCCTTCTTCCAGTCACCAGTGGGCACGGACTGAACTTTACGACCAGGCTAGTGATTCACACGTTCATAATCTGCCTCCGCCAGATTGACGTGTTCACTAACCTGTGATTCTTCCTGCAGAGGTTTTTGCCTTAGACGCTCTGGCTGTTCACTTCAGATATGTCGTTTTTAATAAACATTATTTAAAATTTCGTTATGTCAGTCTATCAGATTACTGGGTTCTCTGTTCTGAGTTCTGACAAACACATAAACAAAAAATAAACTTGTAAAAAATGCAATAGAGAAATACTGCAATGACAGATAATAGCAAAGTATAAACTCTCTGTAAAAAAAAAACAAACAAAAAAAACTGCTACAAATATGTAATTCAAGCTAACACACAAGCATACAAAACCCATGCAAATGAAAAATGCTAAAGGTAACCTAAGGGTGCATTCCCACCGAACGCAAACCCTTTAAAAAAAAAGAATTCAGTTTTATCTGCTTTTGCTGGCCTTGAAATTCGCCTGGCCAGCGAATGTGTTTCGCACAGCAGGCGACTTCACCCAGCAGGACAAAGGCCCCTACATCATGGAGTTTGATTATCGTTGGTTTCAAAAACCGAGTTGTCGGTGTTCCTAGGTTCACCAGATTCCCAGAGGCGAAACCAGTACGGTAAATACCACCACCTACTTCAGAGGCAACATATACCCTTATGCAAGAAATTTGCATTCGGTTTGACAGAACCTTAAGACTAAGCAACTGCAAATTAAAACAAGCTGTAAACTAGTCCCACTTCTAATGTATGAATAAAATAAGGATTCCTATTCATTTCATATACATCATACATATATTTGTTTAAATGTTCAATTTGGAGTACATTCTAAAGACATGATGTTATTATGTAAAACAACACTTTTATACTTGTCCCTTGGATGAAGTCAAACTGGCAGGCCAATATTACAGTAGGGTTTTATATCAAAATTCAAAACCGCTTTTGCTTTAAAATACAAGTTCACTCTCTGATCTATTCAAAGTTTTTTCTCTCAAAAATCCATTAGAGAAAATGAAAGGCGTCGGATAATAAGTTTGGGATTATAATCAGCCAAAGCCATTACAGAAGAAATGGTCTGTGATGTTGTTTTAATCTCTGGGTTCATTTGTATTCAGTGAATCTTACAGGGCTTCCCTGAAAAGGTATCAAGACTAAAAGCATCTGTGACTCACCAACCTTGAGAGCTGGTAGACGGTTGCTCATAGCTATCGCTCATGGACCACACGTTCATTGCCGCTTCAGCCAGAGCAAACTGTTCTGCTACACCTGAGAAAGAAACAACAAATTCATTTCCTATTGAGACAACCCCATGTTGTGTCTCCGGTGGTCTATTGGACATCACAAATAAAAGAAAATCCAATAGGAGGAGCCCTTTGAAGCCCTTAGTGTTATTGAATTCTGCAGTCCAGCCTAATCAAACCGAAACAAGTTCAGAGATCAGAGCATTTCTTATCTTTCACTCCATCCATTAGTCTCACCTGCAGCAAAACGGGCCTCTTTGATTTCATCTGTCATTTGGGAGTAGAACTGCTCGTCCTCCTGCAGCTCCGTCCCCATGCCCCCACATCCTCCTCCTCCTCTACTCCAGCCTCCACTCCACCCAGCCCCGCTTCGCCCCACCTCACCACATCCACCCCATCCTTTCCACTCAATCAGGTGAGCAACTCGCCCCTGGGCCATCGCTGTGGGCTTGGTGATGTGCTCCTTTATCGTGGCCACTAAGCCTGAACAAAGAGAGGAGGAGAAGAGGAAATGCATCTTAATATAATTTACTGGATAAAAGGTAAGCTGGCTGAAAGAAGGAACTAAATGGGCCATTTAATGAGCAGGAACAGTATCTGTTGCTGCAGTCAGATTAGGAAGCAGAAAAGAAATAGAACAGGAAAAAACTGCTTCCAATATATTTTTATTTAGCTTTACTATATAAGTCTTGAAAACTTTATGCATAAAAATTATACCAAAGTGAACATGATCAATCCAATGCACCTTTTCATAATAGGGCATTCTTAAAAGGTGTGTAAACGATGCAGTGAAAATAAAATTTCTATATATCACTTTTTCTTAAAGGTTACAATTCATCCTCAGTAAGATGTTGGTTTGAATGTCTAAATCAAATAATTTTCCGACATAATGGG
>NW_015151374.1:222787-239797 GCF_000732505.1 Cyprinodon variegatus | reverse complement strand
TAATAAACAAGCATACCTTTTTATTTAAGACAACGCACTACATACTATTAAGTATATAACAGAAGTATTATTATTGATTACAGGACGAAAGGTGATGGCCCAAAAAGATCCAGGATGATGCTTTAATTTATATTTGCAAACTGTAAATAGTTATATTATCCTTACTTGTTTTTTTGTGGTTTGTTACACTTTAATTTTTGCCTCTTGTTTTGATATCTGTTGAAAAACAGTCAATATGCTGTGCTGCTATAACAAGCACTTAGTAACACAGATTTCATACTATAAAAGGTATATTGCGTAAGGATTACTGCCATCTAATGGAGAAATGGGGGTATTCCCTTAAAACAAACTATACCCTAGTGCGTCAATCCCTAAAACACACAATGCGGCAACAGTAGCCACCGTCTGTCAAAAACCTAAGATGATGCAGACGTAACAATCTTATCAGAAGTGAAGCTTCTACAAGCTGGCATTTACTGTGACGAAGCAAGTTTTCACCGTGGCTTTGAAAGCTGCTAAACCTGCATAAAGCTATGATTCTGTACCAACACGGTTTGTATATCTTTGAAGGATTACTGGTATTCTTTCTGTGGCAACAAACAAAACGGCCTAATTAAACTTTTAAGTGTTGAAAAACTTAATTGGAAAGTGTTGGCTTCATGCTAATTTAAGCAGTACAGTTCACCTACTTGTTGAGGAGAAAAGTGCCTCAACATCCCTTTTATAATTTTTCTCCTTCTTTACCTCCTTCCACCTGGAGAAGCCTTGCCTATTGCTTATCCTCCATTATCTATTTTTTATCATCTCTGGTTTCATTCTCTTTTAGGCTTTCTAAGGGGATGGTGAAACCATGTTTTGTGCTGTTACTGCATATGCATGGTCCTTCATTGTGCTACAGTAGAGCAGACTCCCAGTTGCTGGGTTAGCGTGTCCAAATAATCTTCACCACGGCCTCTCAATCTCACTGAACTGCCAGCAAAGAGAAAAACTTTGCTATTCCTTGCATTGATACTATTTTATCCCTCACTGGCATCTGTACTCTCAAGATGGCTGACTGTCATGGATCTTCTCAAATGGGTGACCATCCTTATGTTTAAACCAATATAAAATCATTCACTTAAGAAAATTTACCATTTTTGGCATTTAACTAATCATATAAAGTTACTTTAGCACAATGTTTTAATGTTAGAAGGGTAGGACATAAAACAATTGCTTTAAACTAGCTACACATGAAATGGTTGCATATTTTTTTTCAGTGTATTCATAATGGTGATAATGCACCAATAAGTGCATGCAGTCATCAGGTTAAGGCAATAAAAAAGAGAAATTGTTACACAATGTCCCTTTAAGCCAATATAGCCTTGGAAGAGTTTATACTACTGCAACAAATTTACTGGACGCCATTATAAAAACATATGACCGTTGTTTGCCCTCAAACACATAATTCTCTGGTGCTGCTACTTGGAAAGATCACCAAACAACAATAAGGGAAGGGAGCATGCAGAAAAACTAAATGGTGACACATGAAGAAGTAGGATTGGACAGAGAATGAATAGAAGCTAAGAGTATTAGTGTAGAGGAGGGTGATCACTGGGGCACGGATCAGAGGAATCAGATTATACTGATCTGAAACAGCTGTAAGGAGAGCAGGAAGCTCAGGCATTGATGGATAGGAACTATAACTATACTTGAAAATTAAGTGTTTCGAATAAACAAGGGGAAACAAATTAAGCAAAATGGATGTTGAGAAGTATTTGAAATATAGAGCTTAATTCCAAAACAAAGGGATACATTATATCACAAGAAGTACAAGAACTAGATCTCAGATAAAAAACAGATTTAAAGTCCTACAGATCATGACATCCTTATTTCTTGCTTTCAGTATCTTATGCTCATATTTGACAGAGCTGTGGTACTTAAATCAGTCTAAAATCCTCCCATTCTGTGTATAAAGTACATAAGATCATTCAGATATTTCCAGGGAAGCATTGACATTCATGAGATTTCCAAATAACCTCCTCAGTTGACTTTACATCCGGGCTGCGAGTCCTATTTTTTCATGAGCTGCTGAAATGACTTGAAGTAACAAAAAAGAAGCCATCCTTTCATGTAATCATGGGAGACAAGGGTAGAAAGGTCTCAGGAAATGAAGGGCGGAAGAAAAAGAGTCAGTGTGGTCATATTTCAGAGGAGAAAATTAAACCAATATCACAGAAGAAAAAATTGAAAGGTTTAAAACCCAAAGGTCAAAGAACAACAGATGATATTAAAGAAAGAATCAATGGAGAAACAGCAGAACAATATCAGCAGTGTACCGCCAGGAAATAGACATAAAAAAAAAGGTTGCTGGTTACCACGGTGCTGAGAAGCTGAGATAAACATAGCAGACACTTTATTTTCATTTGAGCTCAATACCTGGAGATTTCACAGCACGCTTTATTGTTTGTTGTGTCACCCACAGCTGTCTCACCCTGCTTTCACGCGGCTACAGCTCTGTGAGGAGAGCTGAGAGTTAAGTCTGAGGGAGCTATCATTTGCTTGCATTGGTTTAAGCAACATAAACAGAACCAGAAGACAGAGAAACAGCTTGAAAGTAGTCTTTATCTGCCAAAAGGAGACTTAATAACATAGTGTTCATCGTGTAATTGATGCATGATTATTCCAAACACCTGATGACAACAAACATCTGATCAGGAAAGAGACCAATTAGCTCGGATGTGAAGTGCAAACAATTTTCAAAAAGCATTCACTCTATCAGGCCAAGGTATAAACAGTTTATTTATTTACATTTTCTAGTGAATATGACTTTAAATTTACAAAAAGGCTGTAGCCTATTCAAGTTATTATCTAATGACACCATTTTGCTCAAGTTTAGCTTCAAGAAAAATAATGATGTCATCCATGTTGAATAAATCTCTTAAGTAGTATCTGCAAGTTCAGTTTCAGCCATTAATTTGTAAAATATAAAAACTTATTTGATGTCCTATAAGTTGTTTTTGTACCATTTATCATTGCCGTGTTTTTATATGCAGATAATAGCATTGAAGAATGTGTTACTGTAGAAAAGAAAACTATAAAGTAAACTTTTATTGATGGCAAAAAAAATACAATTATATTCTTCAAATCAATGAAATTATGCAGACTCTGTGCACTCATCATCTCAAATACTGCAGAGAAGATATTGCTTTATTAAGCTGTGTTTTATGCAGCCTTTTTCTCTGCACATTCTGAGAAAAAAGTAAAGTGAATGTAAATAAAGCTTTTACAGTCTATCTCTGCAGCACATGGTGGGGGTATGCCAACTCTGTATAAGGGAGTTCTTCAACGTTTTCCAGGCCAAGGATCCCCAAACTAATGGTGAGATGGAGCGGGGACCCCCTAATTATATACATTGTATGAAATTGTGTTATATCAAACTGGTCTATTACTTATGGAGTAATGTAACAAAAGTAATTTTGCCCTGGGATTATTAAAGTATTTCTGATTCTGATTCCTGGTTGATGGGACAGGTGTTGTGAATGAAACGGTGCCCAGCTTGAACGAGCTCCTGTGTGTCACTGAATGTGTGCATTGATGACTGAAAGACATCTTTTGCTTCCATTTATCTGTTTACTTCAGTGTGTTGAATTCATGTTAATGTTTATTTAAGGAAATTTCAATTAGTGGAAAATTTTGCAGGAGGGAAATATAAAAAAAAGGTCTAACCAACAAAAACTTTTGTGACCCCCATGCAGTACCTCAGTGGACCCCTAGGGGTCGCGGACCCCCTGTTGAAGACCTCTGCTGTATAACATATAAATGAAAACAAAATACTTTGACAATTTTTTACTTCCTATTTGTTTTTTGCTGATTTAGAGAATTTATGTGTTTATATTTTATTTTCATCTGAATAAAGTGACTCAACAAATTATTTTAAAATGTTTCAGTTCACTGATGCAGAATCACAATTTCAGACAAAGGTACCCAGAACATGCTAGAAGCAGCATTCAAATAAAACCTTTATCTATCAAAGGGGACCTATGATGTCATTTTAAGCAAAAATGATATGTCTACATCAGGATTCAGACATCAACAAAGCATTTAGCTATAGCTAAAAAATAGCTGGATGGTTTATTGTAGTACTTAGACTTTTTCAAGAAGGACTAAAGACTCAAATGGAAACACAAAAATGTGCAAATATTTAGAGAAAAAAAAAGGCTTATATAGAAGACAATCCAAAAACCCCAAAAAACTGGATGGATGTCAAAACTGTTTAAGGAAAAAAATGAGTGACAGTCCAGCTTCCTCAGATTTAAGTTTGTTTTATTGATCTGGATGACAGAATTTGCACAGTAGTGCAAAAATGTTTTGTATGATAGGTCCCCTCAAAGAAAAAACAAAACAGAGTAGAGAGTAAAACAGATTCTGTGTAAAAACATGAGACTTGCACGAGCACTGCACGTCTCTTTAGTATAAAGTGATTGCAGCTGTTGGAACCTGGTGAACGTCTGTATGCTTATAGTTACTGATGAGCAACACAGCATGAATTTAAACAGCTGTTTAAAATGTTTATTCTTCTGTGGTGATTAACAGACAGACTGGGATCGTCACAAAGCATGTTTAATCCCTTCGTTGAAGGGTACTGGTCTGTTAGGTTTTCAAGCTGCTGCGCTTAGACATCCTTTCTTACATTCCCCCTTTAAAATACAAAGCAGCATATACTGTAAATCTTCACATAATGAGCCCAGATTCTAGCAGCTATTCTGAAATGAAAGCCTGAGTTTGATGTTTTGCAAACAAACATAAAGACATCAACCTCCAAAATACCTTAAATGATTGCAGAGTAATATTATTTTTATTATGTACGCAATCGAAAGGGAAATATTCTAAAATTGAAAATAAATGCTGTTTAGAGATATCCCACTGATAAAACTTTAAACTGTAGAAAAAGCATATGCATTTTCTTAAGATTTTGTTTTTCTAAATCTCACATTTTTCCAATCATGCTTTACCTTCATGCATATAGGGGCAATTGAGACTAGTTAAACAAGTTGTTTGCCTCCATAATTTTAGAGAACACAGACCATAGTTGAAAAAAAAAAAAATACTTAACAGCTTTCTAGTTTTAAATAAAATACAGATATTTAGCTATAACCAAAACCCATTTTGGATCCAAACAAGGTTACAGGTCTCCTGAACATTTTCACAAAAAACAACTTGTTCGTTAATCTAGAAACCTTTGCAAAAGCGTCCTCACTTTTTACATACTGTTCTTGACTTCAGTTTAGGACAAAGGTGTGAATTGAGTGTAGTTTAGGGTTAGGTATGTGGCAGGTTTAGGGAAAATATCTGGGTTAGGCCAAAGAAATGAATGAAAAATGAATAGAAATCAATGCAAAGTCTTCATATACATAGTAAAGCATAGCAATGCAGGTGTGTGTGCGCTTTTAAATGTTATGCCCTAGTATTGCGGTCAGATGCTGCTTGTTTAATGTTTAAAGAGAATTTAATTTAATTTAACTGCCATGAGCCAAGCCCTGTGAAGGTCATGGTTTTTAATAAGCCTTGATCTAATATCAGACTTAATGTGTTTTGCAAATATTATCGCCGAGGGGAACCTGAACACCACTGACCCAAAGGCCAAGATGTAAACCAGCTCAAACACAACAACTACATCAACTGAGGCCATATCTGACATTAGTGTATTCCATTAGGAAAGCATTACAACTCCTACAGAAGATTATGCCTATTTTTTTATAGATTGGCTTTGTTTTTTCCTGGCTCTTATTATCTTTTATAATGAGCAATCTAAAAATTGGTAGTGAAAGTTTCAACCAATTATATTGGACTACAAAATATGTTGGACATAAACGGTTGTAATGATGTGAATTCACACAACACAAACTTAAAGTTTGTGAAAAAAACATAAAAAAAGCAAATATTTAAGGTCAGAATTGTCTGTCAGAATGTAAAGAAAGGTTATATGGACCTAATTTCTAAAGCTCCTGCAGTTTTTAAAGGGTAAACATTGAATAGATAAACAAAAATAGATATTACTACTGCAGTTTGTAAGGGTAGCTGAATATCACATCATTAAAGCTTCCTGCTATGATGGCAGATGAGTTAACACAGAGTCCTGAGCAAACAAGGCAGGTTATAAATGCTGGATCTGTATGCCTTGGGTATTTGTCAGTCAATGGTGCACAAGGAAAAGGGGCAGAAACTGATGAGACATTTCTTTTAATTTTAGTGTATCAAGTAAATGAGGGATAACAAAGTAAAAACAACAATAAAAAATTGGGAACCTCTGAAAAGCTTGTTTGTTTTCCTGTCATACTGGGTCAAGGAGATAATTGTTAGAACTGTCGTTGAGCTGAGTACTTCAAGTGATATAACCACATAAGGACTAAAAAAACATTTGAAACAACGGTTGCATCAGGGGAACATGATACAAGCATGATAACTCAGTGCTTTGAAGGTGGTTTGCTCTGTGAGCTGAGATATTTGATATTAAAGTGACTGTGAAAACCATGGTGGGATCAAAGAGCAGCTGATTATTTGCTAAGACATTCACCGAGGTTTCAATACAGTAAAATCACTTTTATCACCTTCCCCTGTAGGAAAATAGTTCAAGCCAGTTGAAAGCAGACCACAATATGGCAAAAGACATAAAATCATGCAGGGTTTAGACATTTCCCAGCTTCACTATGGTAGATTTTTATTGATGGCGGAAATAGTTGCTGGAAAAATAGAAAATATATTATTGTTCCCAATGGTAGATTAAATTTTGTATTTGTTTTGTTTTTTAACTTGCAGTAACTCATGGTGATTGTTTTCAGCAAGTTGTGGACAGTATTAGGCATAGAATAGAAGGATCTTCTGTACATGTAGATGTCTGTCTTGCATTGAATCTGAAAATTCAATGCAAACTAAATATAGGATGCTAAACTTTTCTCCAATATTTTCTCCATCCTCTTCTTTGTAAAATCCTCTCCTGAGATTCAAGAGAAGTTCTCAGAATAGAATCAACTTTCTTTACCATCTTGTTTATTAAATCAGTTGAGCTGATGCTGTTACAGATAATATGTAGCATCTTTCAGCAAGCACCAAAGGAGCTAAACCTCCTGTTCCTTCTCGTAGACAGCTTCATAGTTGTAATTCCTGTCGAGTTTGCTGTCCAGCTGAATACCAAGGTATTCATACTCCTCCACCACCTTCATTTCTTCCCCCGGGATAACAGGATTCAACTAAAATCTACAATCATCTCCCTTGTTTCGTTCACATTTAGAATCAGATGATTGGTTCCACACTATGCCACAAAGCAGTTCACCACTTCCTTGTTCTCAGCTTTTTGTCCATCTTTGATCTAACTAATAACTGTAGAGTCATCTGAGTGTGCTGGTGAAGATTCTCAGTCATCCAGGTGGTAGTTATTCCAAAAAAAGAAAATCCAAATCATCCCACTGTACTTTATTTCCAAGGTTGAAGACGTTTCGCTTCCCATTCAGGAAGTTTTTTCAATTCAAAACGTCAGGAATAGCACTGAGCTTGAGGTTTTGTACAGTAGCCCAACAAACCCTTTTTTTTGTTTTGAAAACGTGCAAATTGAAACAGACATTCCTGACATTTTGAATTGAAAAAGCTTCCTGGATGGGAAGCGAAACGTTCAAACATGAAAGTTCAGTGGATTGTTTTTAATTTTCTTTTTCTTTTTTTTTCTTTTTTTGGAAGTCATCTGAGCATTTCTGCAGAACTGGATGTCAAAAGTGTACAGAGTAAAAAAGAAACAGTGAGAGTACCGTCCCCTGTGGTGCTCCGGTGATGCTGACTACCAAATTAGATAGTTGACCCTTTAGTCTCAGAAACTGTGGTTTGTTAGTCAGGTAGACTTTGATCCAGGCAACCTTTGAGGCCTCCGCTTAAGTCTTCTTGAACCTCTGACAAAGATAAATCAGCCTGACTTTTGCTAAAAGCACGGGAGAATTGCCTCGTCTAAATGACAGTGGGTTGGTTGAAGCAGGTGAGTTTAAGGAGAGAAATATCTAAACCTGCAGGATACCGGCCATCGAGAACTGACTTTGGACACCCCTAATCTAAAACATTATCAACGGACCTAAAACAGACTTAGTTTTGATATGTATTCCACTAAAATGAGACAAAGCTACAGTATAAGTCAGACCAAAAAAAGAGTAAATAATAGAAGGCAAGAGGTAAATAGTAACCCTTGAGAGGCAGTAGGTAAACCAACTGATGGGAATAGTATATTTAAATATAAATGTATTTAAAAAAAATGCTCATTGCCTCTACAGTGATGAGCCCTATAGTGAAACACAGAAGTGGTAGCATTATGCTGTGTAGAGCTTTTTCTTTTATGCAAAGCATTGAATGTAAATATAGCTTACTTTTTCGGATTTTATTCATGGAAAAGATAAAAAGAAGTAAACAAGTATTTGAAATGATGTTCTACCCTTTTGGATGATGGATCAATCCAATGACACAAAATAGAACAAAAGCAGGAATATGTGTGTGAAAACATTTGGATCCCTGTTTTGTACAACAACTGTATGAACACAGCATGATGTGTTTTTATAGCAACAAAGCTGTTCGGCAGCATTCATGGTACCTCAATAGAAAGTGGGGCGCCAGTTTGTGATGAATGATTATCTCTGAGTAAAAATTAAAAAGCCTTTTAAAAACACTTATGTGACTGAATCTGCCAGCTTCACAGCCGTGTGCCCATATCTCCACGTCTAAGTTATTCATGAGGTTTTTACGCTGCTCATAATTACTCTGTCAGTCTAATAAAGGACCTTCCACTCGGAAAAGTTCATCAAGGCATAACACATTAACTAAAATGATGAGCATCCTGCAGCGGGAACGAAGCTGTAAAGACGGGGAGTGACACGAGGTGGGAAGAGGGGAATTGGGAAATAAATGCAATAACATGACTCCAGGAAGTGAGACATAAAGGTAAAAAAAGAAGATCTAATTGAAGGTGGATATGAGTGTGTGTGTTTGGGCAAGTAAGAGGAAAATTGCACTTCCAACCCCCTGTGGTCAGTGACACAGCTTTCCGGGTATTGATTTACAATGCAAAGCACAGCCTGAATCCAACATGTTTGTGTTTCTCACCTACGAGAGAGGATGTAGCCAGCTCTGCAATGTCATACCGGCTGGATTTATCCGCCACGCTGCCGTTGGAGGGATTCTGACCATCCTGCACAGCATGATGCAGGAAAGAGAAAAGGACGAAAATTATTCCTGAGTAAAAAATAGATGAATTTCACCTTCGTTTTGAATAACATTATGCTAAAATCAGTAACATGGTAATTTCCTATTTGTTACAGTGTCCTACAAAATTTTTCATGCTTTATGATGATGGAAACATAAATCTCTAAGAATTTCTGTTGGGTTTATAAAATAAATAGTTTTTCAAAAAACATACAATACAAGTGTTGTTGTCAGGTCCCACACATTGTTGTTATGATTCATTTTTTTTTTTTTTTTTGCCATTTTTCAGCTTGTTTATATTTCACCAGGTGTTTTCTACTTTATGTCTTCTATCGATTTCTTAGTGTTTTAGTTGGTTTTGTCTTTAATTTGTCTAGTAATTATTTCTGTATATTTTGATAGGTTCTCAAAGGGTTCTTTTGTATGTTTTTCTCTTTTAATCCCTACGTTTTTTTGCTCATTCAGCCCTTTCCATTTGATAATTAGTAGATTCCACACATATGTGTTTTCATATTTGCCTGTTTGCAGCTGTTTTTATCCATTACACTAATATCTCTTACTAGTATTCACCAGGTTGTCAGTTTGCTTCATGTCTCCTCACCTGTTTTCCAGATCTTTATGTTTACATTATTTCATTAAATGCTCAAAACATGCTGCTTCTGAGTGTGAATCTACTGTTGGCCCAAAACATCACATAGTGACAGTTGGATGCCACCTTTTGCTACAATTACAAGTCTTGAGGATTTTGGCCATCAGTGCTTTATTTAGTGGGAAACCTTTACCTGTTAAAATTCACATATCTTTTGGAAATGTCTAAAACTTTTGCACTATTGGATTATCGATAAAAATACCCTATGTCAAGTTTTAGTACACACAGTACAGTTGGAACCTGAACTGCTGTATTTGTATATCTTTAGTGATGACAAAATTCATAAAAATTATGCATATTTGACAAAGATAATGTTGATTGCAGCTAAAAAGTGCATCACAAGGAAATGGGGGGAGTTTGAGGGGCCAGCAAAGGACCAATAGATATCTACTGTAGAAGACATACTTTTAATGAAAAGGCTAACATGCAGACTAAGACTGCAGGAAGCACAAATGGACAAAAAAAGTGGAAATATTACTTTCTTACAAGATGGATAATTGCTGTGTCACCCAGATTGTTATTTTTTATTTTTTTGTTCCCTTTTTCATGTTATGTATATGCTTAAAAAGATCAATACGATAGTTAATCCTGATGTTATTAACAGTGCTGAAAAAAAAAACAGCATCCTCAGGCTTCAAAGGCAAAATTTGATATTTTATGCTAAATAGAGTTAATGCAGCTTTTCCTTCCAAGATTGAAGCTTGATGAGTTTGGTGCCTGTGGGTGGATGTGTGGGTTCAGCCGGTATGCACACATAAGCGGGGTTTGTAGCAGCCCGACTGATGATAATGTTTGCATTGAACCTTTAATATACTGCCTCCTTCTTCTCTTTAAACTTAATATGAACCAAAAGCAAATGCCTTAACTATTAAATCTAATAGTTTAAATTGTGTTTTTTGTACCACAACTTTATTACTCGATGGGAATTACACCAGACATGAGCAGAGGAATAAAGCTGCTACTTAATGTGTTCTGTCAGTTTGAACTTGTCGTCCAGACCACAGGAAAGTAGCCACAAAAAGGAACTCATTTTCCCTGTAATTTATGTGAGGGAAGATTGTTTCCCTTTGAACTCTTGAACAGATCCAGGATATTATTTAAGTTTTGTTAAGGAAAAAAACTTTTGCCCATGATTTGTTTATTTTGCGTGCCTGTGATGACATCAATACAGAGACTGAAAAGACTGTGTAGGTGTATGAATCTGTGGGTGAATGGATAAATTAGGATTCTGCCGAAAAACAAACTATTTGGATTAAAACAGAAGAACATTCACATCTCCCCCTTTTACAATTCAACCCACACATTTGCCACTTTATTTTCTTTCAAACAGGAGCTAATGAAGTTAACAGTCAGAAGTTCTTCAGCATTCACACTCAGTGTGAATCAGGTGCTAACAACAGAAGGCACGATCTCAACACCCAGCTAGGTGCAATAAGAGCAAGAAGCTGAGCTACTTTTCCTAAACTTTTCATTTTGATTTAGTATTCTTCAGCTGAATGCAAACACGTCTCGGTTCTTTAGAAAAGACTGCATTGCAGGTAGATTTGTTTTGCTGTTTGAGAGAACAGAATGTGGTATAATAGGCAAAATGTTCTTTTTTGCCCTTTAAAGAAGAGTTAGGTTAGTCCAATGACTACTTGGCACTCATACTCGTTTTACTAACTGGGAGGGCACACCCCTAACCCCCATTCTCACTAATCAGCTTAATAAAAGTCCCTCCTCCTCTCTTTTCTAACACATGGCCAATCACTGACAATTTTCTTTATACATTTTAATACATTTTCAGCGTTCGACCTTCAAAATGAAAATGTGTTGCCTAAAGGCTTGTATTACACAGTTTCCACCTTTGGAGCTTTTTTTAAATGTATTTATTTATTTTATATGGTTGTAACTGAGAATTAGTATTTCACTACCCAGACAAAATATTGTTGCAGACAGAGAAAAGCTACTGATTGTGCCTGTGATACTCCGCTCACATCAGAACCAGGATGTGTAAATGACATCTTTGCTAACTGTTCCACTCATTGCCAAGGTTAATACAAAGCAACAACAATGCATTTCTCTGAAACAATGCTTTTGTCTGTTCTATTGCATTGAACTAAACAGCATTATGAGGTTAACGCCAATAGAACCACAAATCAGCTGCAAATCTCTTCAGTAATCTCTACTTTTCAGGTAATGCAGCCATTTTGAATTGAAAAATTAAATTGACTCTAGGAATTTTGAAAAGGTTTATGCAAGGCTGAGCTCCAATTCAGTGGCTGCATCCTCCGAAGGCCAGATTCATCGGACTGTTATGTCATAGCGAGGCATCATGGCCTTTTCAGATTGGAAGACTCCTCGTTGTGCAGCCGACAAATACAGCCTTCTTTTTGCCCATTTGGAAGGACAGGACAGCTGTATCCTCCGTGGGCTTGGGTATACCATGATTTATTGCGAGTCTAAGCAAGCCGGCTGCTCCATGCTCAGAGGAAAAAGGGAAATAGGGACAAACAGTGATGAATGTTGTAGTAGTGATGAAGAAGTGAGAATTACTTTGACAAGGCCATTCTACAGCCTGGCATACACTGTACAATATTTCTAATCATTGCACTCAACTACAGCTCAAATTATATGACGAAACCGCAGGTTTTAAAAGTTCACAGCTCACAATGTATGTTATCACACTTTGCAGCCTGAAGCTCTGACACAATCTAACAATTCACACTGCACGTCCAAAAACGACACGTTCGGACTCAGCGCCGAGAGATGGCGCAGGTCGGACTCCTCACTCTGGAAGAAGAAGAAAAACTCCCTTTTTTGCATATGTGCAGGGCTCGAGGTTCTGGTAAATCGGCTCAAAGCTCTGCTTTCAACAGCAGGGTTTACCCACAAACACCTACAATGGCCAACTGAATTTCAAACATGTTTAATTTTCTCCCAAACTTAGGATTCCGATCAGGAGGTGCTCGCAAGAGGCTGATCGCCCCTCGTTACCCCCTTTATACTAAACGACGTAGGACACACGATGTCTGAAACTCGGCCCGATCCCAAAAATTCTTGCTCGACTGGACAATCGGCCCAAAAAGGGCACCGGAAAAAAAATCGAGCAGTGTATGCCTGTCTTTAGTCAAATATGTTGTGGGTAACATGTGGTTTATTGAGAGGTTTTATTTGTCCCTGTACAAATGGGTTTGGCTGACATTTTAGCACAGATTGCAATAACTCTGCACTGTGGGGACTATAAATCTGATATGTCTGATGACGGTTCTGATGCTGAAGCTACTCAAAAATATAATTCTATAAGCACACAGAACTGTAGTGAGGAGATCAGCATCCATTCCTAGCTTGCTTTTTGAGTCAAATATCACGGTTGCTAGTGAGGGGCAATGACAGATGGAGAAGGCTGGACCTGTTTGAATCTATAACTGAACTCTTCTGGCCTCCTTATTTTCATGGCCTTCAAAGGACCCAGTCCATGTAGCCCGGGTGGTTTGGAAGATACAACTGAAATTGAACACAGCCCGTGACTCTCAGTGCCAGAATTACCCATAATACAGCAGTGCTTTTCTGCTAACATAACAACAAGCTGTCATCTGCAATGGAGCAATTTTGCACTGAAAATTAAGAACATACTAGGGAGTACAGCTTATACCCTTTAGATATGTTTTCGCAAAACTGGCAGAAACCTTACCTTGCAAGCAAGATGAATTATAATGAGATTTGTTAATTCCCAACAATACACCTTGCTAGAGACCAACAAATGTTTTAGCCTTGATACAGAAATATTTCTGACCAATGGAATGCTAATTAAAGATGTATGACATCAAGGCATCAAGCAGAGGCTTAAAGCTCAAGATAGGAGATAGGCACCAGCACCCCTTGTGACCACACTTGGGATTAAGCGTGTTTGAAAATGGATGGATGGATGGATCTTTAAAATTTCAACAACTGGCTGCTGTAGGAGTTTCTTTTTTTAATAAAAAAAATAAATAAAATGTCAGTCCCATCCTGGTCTAAACTTTAAAATTAGGCTCCACCTGCTTCTGTTCAGACCGATACTCTGTTTATACGGCCTAAATCAGTAGGCTTAGTTCATCTTATTTAGTGTAGTAAAATAATACATAGAGTAGAAACTGGTAAATTAATTCATAAATCTTTCTTATTTTTTCTATCATCGTTTCAAAATTTTAATATTTTCGGTTTATCTATCATGATAGTAAGTTAGCTATAATGGACGGGCCTATTACAAATAAGAATTAAGAAATTAGATTTTTATAAAAAGTGACACTGTTTCATCATTATCAATTAAAACCATATAAAGTAGATGATGGCAGCTTACCAGACACAGACAAGACCTACCTTGATGGAAGCTGACTGAGTTTCCTCGGTCTGGTGAGGCAATGATGGCTGTAGGTGGAGCTCTATTGGGAATCACAAACAAATATCTGGTTAGAACCATATAGCTATGTGCAGCCAGGGGTCAAGCGAGACTCATATATAATGGATGTGATGAGAGCTTTGAATCCAGTTTAATTGACCCTCTGCATATTTAGCTTTTGCATCAGTTCACGCTCTGCCTATTTGCTTCATAATTGATGGTGATGAGGCTCATGTGAATGACAAGAGGAAATGAAGTGGCGGCCAGTTCTATGGAGAATTGACATCATTAAAAAGGGTCAGCAGGCACAGACACAAATACATGCAGGCACACACTTTCACACACAAGACTATAGACAAATGCTTGGGGTTTCCCAGGGGGGATGTCGTCAAGACAATCGTCGGTCACGGTGGAAACGGCGCAGCAACGGGAGCCAAGTGGTACCCCCAGTCACTAGTGTCACACACACAGATAGAGACACACTCTCTCCACTTGCCGAGGTCTGATCTCCAGCCTTATTCTGCCTGTCAAGAAAACTGCATCATGATTCCTTAAGCAACCCTCTGTCTCCATAGATTTAAATCCCACCTTGACTCTCTTACACGCATACAAACACACTCTGTCTACTGATGCTCTCTTATCTGTTTGTCTGCTGCCTCGCAGTTGCCTCCTCCCTCCACAGCATCAAAGCTCTGTGCTCTATACCTTCAACAGTGTTTAAAAGGGGTTATCTTAAGCAAAACCTTCATTTGCCAGCTGAAACCACAAAACAGCCAAACATTATGGCAGAAATATAATCTCCAAAGCCAAGTGAAAAAAATGTGAGATTGTAGGAAGAGGGGAGACCTTAAATCTGTACAGATTTTTAAAATATTTTAACGGCACTGTTGAATTCCTTCTATTCTTTCTGAAACACGTCAAACCATTCCAGTCAGTCATCAAACACTCAATTATTATCCCACAAGAGAAAAATTGCAACTCAAGTCACATCCTCAAGTCCTGACAAATAGATGATGACAGTCAGATGAGGCTGTCACGTTTCAAATCCACCGTTTGTCTCCCTCAATCTTCACCTCATGTCCCCAAAGTCAGCATCTGTGGATTACTTTGAGAATGGCAACAGGGAATTTGTTTTGCACTTATACAAGATAAATCTTTGCAGTTTTCCCCATGATAGAGTCAACTCTGATGCGCCAAACTTGACACTCTCCATCTCACTCATGTTTCAGTACTGCAGGGATATCCATTTGCTACGTCTGCATCAGCTGCAACACTCAGCTCACACAAACTTAATGCAAATTATTGTTAAACCCAGAAGCAGACAAGTTCAGCTACAGCTCTGATGTTTATATCCACCAACCATGCTGCAAGTTGAGACAATCCTCGCACATTCAGACGCAAACAGGTGGGCTCTGAGACTGACCTTTGTGACCTTTGCAGAGGCAGGCACCCATGGTCTAAGCGCAGCGAACCAGTTATCTGTTCACCATGGTGGAGGAGGAAGAAGAGAGGGAAAAGGAGGAGGAGAGGAAAGAGGCAGCAGAGGCAGGAGAAGTAACACTCGGCAAAAAAGCCGAGTGGGGGGGAGCGAACGCTGGATGAGCTGGAGACTGATGCACAGGCTGACTTCTCTGTATGGGAGAGGAGAGGTGAGAGAGCAACACTGACAGAGTGAGGGGAGAGGAGGAGGGGGGGCAGAGAAAGGGAGGAAATTGGGGAGAAAGCTTGACTGCCTGTTTGCTGACGAGGGTGAATCCCCTCCCCTTCTGTGTCTCCCATTCTCCTCCCACTGTATTCTCCCTCTCTCTTCTACAGTATTCATTGCAACCTCAGTGTGCACAGAGGGCATGTTCAGAGAGCTAAGGCTAATCAGAGTGGGTATCGTCTCATCAGTGGATAAAATACTAGATCATCTAAAAGTTTTTAATTTTATGTAGAATATTAAGTAGTTTTAGAACAGACAAAGTAGGTCTCAGTTTAATATCTATATATTTTTTTCATTCTTGATCTTTTCATCAGGAAGACTAAAACCTCAAGCAGACTAAGCATCTACTTATCTCTGCTAAAACTGACGGTGAAAGTTTTTTATACTTCACAAATTTCAAAGCTGCCCCCTTAACCGTAAAAAGTTAGGTGAGTGAAAACATTTTAGATTTGTGCTACAGCTTAGCTATGTTTCACCTCCACCTAAACGCTATTTTTCTGCCAATCAAAGACAAAAAAGGGTCATGCAACTGATATAAAAGTATTTATTCCTGGAGAACTGAATTTTTCTTCGTTTAAAGTGATAAACCAAAAAAAAAAAAAAAAAATATATATATATATATATATATATATATATATATATATATATGTGTGTGTGTGTGTGTTGGAGTTTGGTTGAGGTTTTCAGGAGTTATCACAGGTAACAGAAGCAGGAATCCAAAAACTGCAACATAAAAATGCAGAAAAAACCAAATCCATGGAGACATCAGGGAAAACAGGCACGAGGAGCCAGGGAAAGACGGGGAACCAGCACTGAGGAACTGTACAGAGAGAGTATTTATAGGAGACTGAACAAAGACAGGACTAATGAGCTGATTAGGAGCAGGTGGGAACAGAGGTTTCTAGAATGAGCTACAGAAACGGAGACCAACACCAGAGGGCGACAGAGGGCAAGCAAAGAAAAACCTAAGAACTCATATATAATCAGAAAACACAAAAAAAAAGCTAGAAAACAAAGAAAACATGGATCAACTTGAAACTGAAAACTCACAGAAAACTTAACATATATATGTATGTTTTATATATA
>NW_015151374.1:208539-221681 GCF_000732505.1 Cyprinodon variegatus | reverse complement strand
TTTTTTTTTTTTAAGATCGCCATGTAGTTAATCTACACACAAGCCTCCCTCAGCATGATCCTGCCAACAACATACTTTTCTCTGGAGATGATCTGTTTAGGGTGATATGTGCGTTTTCTTTGAGGTTTCACAATTCTGACTATTTAATTGTAATTTTTTGTTTTGTTTTTTCCTGAACGAATTACCCTTATTATGAATAAATACTTTAAATAGTATCTCGTTTCACTGATCTGTTTTAGCTAGGCGTGCATGAATGTTTTACTTTACACAAACGTTTCAGAAGGGGTTTTCTCTGGTGCTATTTATTCTTCTGCTTTTTTCTGTGCTGTGTCCTTGCTATATTTATCAGACTCTGGTTCCATGACAAAAAATAAAATAAAAAATGCTCCCTACTTTCTGACTGAGCTGTTTGCACATCACTTGCACACCTCTGTTCTGTGCTGCTCATTATCTTCACAGTATTTTTTTTTCTGTGACATCATTTATGTTCTGCTGTCCACGTTGGTCATCCTCTAAGCCAAGCTTTTTTTCATACCATCTGTGCCTCACATAGATTGTATTTTGAACATTAGCTTGTTGTTAGACTTTCTGTTACTTTACCTGGTTGTTACGTAAATGTATTCATTTCCTCGACTGGTCTCCCTCCTGAGACATTTGCTGAGAAGACCCAATTTGTTCACCACACATGTGTGCCATTACCCTGCTCAGAAAGGCCAATAGCTGTACTTAAGAGCCAGCCAATTAAAATGGAGAGTGAGAAACTTGCTGTCTTTTCAATTCCTTTGGTGACATTTAACAATGGGTCCCACGAAGCAAATGATCTGAAAGAGAGGCTAACTTATGTCGCTGGAGCAAATGGAGAATATGAAATAGGTTTTTCAGGGAGTTTCCTTAAGAAATATTCTTTAAAAAATACCATTAATTCATTATAGAAATAAAACAAGTCACATTGTGGAGTGTTTTTCACTGTAGTTAAGCTTTCTTTTACATTTACAGTGATATTTGAAAAAGAAATTGCACAATCCACAGGTTAGAAAAACATTGCAATATTTGATGTTATTTTCTTATGTGGGTTTGAAATTTCCAAGTTTGAAGAACCTTTGAATTGTCAACGACAAACTGAAAAGTTTATCAGATAAGAAACTTTTGGTACAGAACATTGGGACAATTTTTATGCATTATAAATACATCCTGTAGAAACGTATAAGCTATTATAACACACATACATAAATCATAGTTTTTTATTACTAAATTTTTAATCAATGGCTTAATATCCTGCTGCTTTTACTTTACTTAACTGTGTCTTAACTGTAGCAGCCTGTTGTGTTGGAATGTTAAGGCTAGCTTGTATAAAAAAAAAAAAACAACCACACCAAAACTAAAACTATGGAAAGCCATTTTCTTTCTCAGTAAAACTGAAATATAAAAACGTGTTTTAAGAATCTTAGCTCATGAAGACGTTCCATGTTCTAGTCAGAACATTCTTAACTTTCATTCTGTATTTAACGCTATTAAAGTTATGATAAACACCTTCAGGGCCTAATAGGATTTATTGCTGCCTTTCCCTGAGCCTGGTTCTGCTGCAAACACTTGCAGCAATAGTCAGGGGCTAATCAACAGGGTAATGGGGTGGGGGTGTGGGTGGAGACCACTTATCTCTATTTATTCACTGGATTGCTGATAGCCTGAAAAAAGTGAAGCCAACGGCCGCCATATTGGTACTCCCGACTCCCACAGAGATGTACAGTAAAAGCTGTAAGTGTGTAGACTCTGGCTGCAAAAACAAGCAATTGCTGGCTGTGGGAAGACATTTCACATATAAACGATGTATCCCATAGTATAGTATGTAGCGTAACATTAGTCTGGCTATCTAAAATAGAAAGTAGAGTAAATAGAAGTAATTCACTGTGAAATGCCAATGTAGTAATTCTATATTAAGTGGATGATGCTGCTGTTTTTGAAGTTTTTGTTTTATTTCTCATTTGAAAAAGTCATGTGCTGAAATATATTGCATGTTATATTGAAGGAAAAAAAGGAACAAAAACATTTTTAAAGGTTAATGCACAGACACAGAATAAAAGTATATAGCATCATGCATGCATAATTTACAAGTAGGAAAAAATTATAGTATTAACAGACATATAATTCATCAACACTGGTTCTCTAGTTGGCAACCCTCCGGCTAGATCCTACTACGTTCGATGGAAATAGACTGAACTGATAAACTGAACTGACTCGCATGAATAATCGTCAGAATATCAGGGTCACTTACCTGTGTTTTTCTCCAACCAGAGTTTCCAGGGATGGGCGGTGCGCAGCCACTGCAAATCCGCAGATCCACCTGATCTTATGTTTTAAATAAACACCTTTGAAATATCCCGCTGTCTGTCTTGCCTTGAGTTCTGGGTACTATGTTCTGAGCTCATGACACACACACTCCCACAGACTGCCACTCTGGGTCCCTGAACAAGACCCTTAAGCCCAGACTGCTCCCATAGGGGATGGGTTAAATGCAGAGAGAGAATTTCCTCATCGTGGGACAATAAAGGATTAAGGTTTTACATCACATATCGTTTTCAAGTGATGACGAGGTTTGTTTACACAGATGATTTTATAAAATAGTATTTCATTAGTTTGTGAAGGGACCTGTCCAGGGTGTACACCGCCTCTCGCCCGTATACAGCTGGAGATAGGCACCAGCACTGATCCCACTTGGGTTTAAGCGTGTCTGAAAATGGATGGCTGGATGGATAGTTTCTGAAGAATATAGCTTTTACATAGTCCTCTCTGTTGTGACTCTTGAAGTATGCGGTCACTTTTCTGCTGCTCTGCAACTCCCTACTTTCCTTGCTCTTATTTTGGTGTATACCTATCCAGTCTGTGTGTTATAATAATCCTAATTCAAAGTTTTATTTACAGCTCTGAGCGCTGCATGTAGTAAAGTTCCTGCTTTCAGTAGTTTCAGGAGTAATCTCTGAGTAACTTCAGTCCCCATTACCTGTGAACCGTCAGAGACGTAGCTGAATAAGTAGAAATGCTAAACAGTAATAGCGTTGTTCTCCATGTTGCTCCCATCTATTGTTCACTACCGTCTCAGTTCAAACCTTTATACTATCCACGGTCACATTGGAACGTAATGGTGCTCACTACAGTAACTAGCCATAGCGTAAAAATGTCTGCCTCCATAAATGCAAACCTCCCTCCTATGTTATTATAAATAGCAATTTCCAAGGCAACACAAACATTAAAATTGAGGCTTTCAGTTTGTAGATGATTATAAATAGGATACTTATGCATGCACGGAGGCCCAGTTTGTAGCACTGCTGCCTTGCTGCAAGAAGGTTCTTGGGTTGATTGCCGACTTCAATTTCTTTCTGTATGGAATTTGCATTTTCTAATATATATGTATATATTATGTTTAAACATAAATTTTCTTCAGTGACTTATTTTTAAATATAGACGCTGTGCACGTTCATTTTCCTGCTGGTTTATTGTGATCAGCACAGATTGACTGCAGAATGTTTTTTGTTCCCATCATTTTTCAGCCACCCCTCATTGCACATTGGTCCCTGCCTGGCAACCCCTACAGAAAATTTGGCAATCACCTCTGATAATAGTCAGCCATTTCAGTTGTTAAACACTTAATAGTTTCCTAACTGCCTGCATTATCTAGCTGTGCTGCAGTGCAAAACTAGCTTGTATATAAATACAAAGAAATTGAAAACCCTTTTTTTTCTCTTTGTTGTTATTTCTTTTTTGTTTGCTACAACACTTAAATAGTCTCTAAAAAATATATGATCTAGCTGCTGGATATGTCAAGTAACATTTTGGCTTGTAAAAAAAGTTGATTCTTTAACTTACTAATCTGATTTTACCTCCTCTATATATTTCATTAACAAGGACAACCACTTAGCAAACAGCTACTGCACACTAAAACCGAATCCTTTAGATTCAAAATGTCGTCAAACTACTGAAAAAAAAGCTAACTCAGGGACATTAGTATTTTTCTGAAAACAGAAGAGAATCTCCATGTTTTAAATTAAAATCTAAACTATTTGCACTTCGATACAAAACACATGATTGAAAAAATGTTTCCTCTCTGGGCTTTGGATCTCCCTATCCTTGCATCGTAGCAGATGCTGACATCACACTCAGCAACAGCACCTTTGCCTCTATGGTGGAGGGAAATTCTGTTGCCATAGCAACCACCTCCATGCTTCTGCAGCCTGTTTAAAAAGTAATTGACTGAAAAAAAGGTGGTGTTTTGGTGGTCTTGGTTGATAAAGTTACCATATATTCAAACAATGACTTTATCCACGTAATAGGATTTACTGAAAAGATATGACTGATGTGTTTAATCTCTCTATATATAAGGGAGCCCAGAGATCATTTCTCTGCTTATCAGTCAACTAAAGCAGAAATCATCAGAAGAAACTTGTAGACTCTCACAGAAGGAAATGATGATACAAGTCTTGGAAAAACTAATAGTGATTACAGAGATCAGATCTGATTTAATTATTCCCACGTCTTGCCTCTGTTCATAACTGATCTACAGTAAACAATAAATGTTCCAACTCCCCTGAGTTAATTTGGTTTATCTGATGGTAACCTGCTTTATATTTTTTTGCTGATGTACACAGATTCATTTCGAGCTCCAATTCTCCTGGGACTGCAGTAAAACATGAAATGCTTTATTGCTTTTCTTGCGATAACATGTTTCCTGAAAGTCCCATTTGCATCAGTAAACACAACTTTGAATTTGACACTATTTCGGTTCCCGGAAATCTCAATGATCCCTTCAGCCTCATAAGGAGATTGTGGAAGTCGCTCAGAAAATGTGCAGTCTTCTGGGACTCTGATATTATGGGAAGCTGTAAACAGATCTGAAAGCTTGATGGTGGACTTCTATTAATCCCCCGAGGGTTTGTGAAACCTCCTCTAGGCTCACCCTGGAAAACTCAAGAGCAGCTTGAAAAAAGGAGGGCCCCTCAGGGAACCATTGTGCTTCTTTTGGATATTTGAAAAGATGGGGAAAAAAGGGAGGATGCAATACCGGATTCTTCAGGATGTCCTAATCCTGGAAAAAAAAAAAGATAGAAAAACATTAATCACGTCTGGAAAATCCTGTCTGCACCTATTGAAAAACCATACATAGCATGCTCAGTTACCTTTATACCACAACAAACAATGAACTTGCCATTTAAATCCCATCTTTGAGTTTCAGAGGCTGTTTAATCCCACAGCAATTCATGCAGAAACAATCTACTCTTATTGTCAGAGGAAGGGCAGGCTCAGGTTCTGAACCTGTCTGACCTCTGGTGGTAGAAAGGGAAAAGTGCAGAAGCTCCAGTAATTTTCTCCTAAAAACAACACTGTCTGGTAAATTACCAGGTTTTAGTCATTAATAAATGTGGCAATTATAGATTGCTTTAAAATGTGTTACACAAATGTAATTCAAATGATGAACAGACAAATCTGTCAGAAGAGAAATGTATAAACTTACTGGTGTGATAATCTTCCAACTAATTCTTGTTGCACTTTTAAATCTTTGATTAATTTTAGAGAAGCTGGTTAACTAGATATTTAGTTCCACTCGTCAATTCGGATTTTCTTGAAAAAAAAAAAAAATGCATCCTTTAGCTAAAGCCAAAAAAGAAAAGGAGGTTTAAAGAAAGCTCATTGCACATTCCTTTCCATAAGTGATGTTTATATGTTAGAACGACATCAATTGTTCACTTATAGAGGACCATCTTTTATTTCTGGGTGGATCATTAAAATAAGTGGTCATTCAAATTGTCAATCATTCTGGTGGTGGCCGTCCTATGGGCTTGTCCGCAGTTAGCTATCGTTTTCTGCGAATGCGCACTTTCAGGAGTATGTGTGGTGAGCTGTGGTTTCAGACAGTCATTGAAGCTTACCTTTCTCTCAGTCATAAGAGAAAAATAGCCTATGAAGTGTAGAAGAAAAGAAATAATAAAAGAAAGACCCCAGAAGAAGCAGATATATCCCAGAATGCTTTGCGCAGAGAGCTCTCCTTTCAAAGGATTTTGGAATTTGCTGTCACAGCGGCCCGCTGTCGCCATAGGGTGCCGCCCCCTGACAGCGGCCACTAATAACAAAAATGGTGCAGGCACTGCACGTTGGAAGAGGAGTAAAATGTAACGGAGAGTAATAAGTAGTGATCATCTGTCCAAACAGTAAGTTAACTGAGTTCACTATAAAGTCCAATATATAGTACCTGCTCTATATACTGTAGTTATTGAGGGAGTTAGGGGTTAGAGTGGATGTTCGGTCCCAGGGGTGTGCATGTGCATTTTTTTTTTCAAAGTGGAGAGGGGGCGGGTCTTTTTAAAAAATGTGCGAAAATTTCCACTTTTAAACTTCCAACGGTAGCCACTGCAATTAGAAAAAATAACATTTGAACAATGAGGCCTGCACTGCAAAAACTATCAAGAAGTAAGTAAAAAATTCTTAAATTAAATATATTTACCCTTAATTTGAGCAGGTAAATAAGATGATGTGCCAATGGAATGAGTAGTTTTACTCTTAAAATAAGATAGTTACATAATATGCACTTGAAATAAGACAATATCATTGTTTTTTTCCTATTTTAAAAGTAAATCGTCTTGTTCCATTGGCAGTGTCCCACTTACCTCCTCAATTCAAAAACAAATGCACTTATTTTAAGAAAAAAGTAACTTATTGAGATTTCTATTTTTTGCAGTGTGTATACAGCCAGGATTCATGCTTTAAAATAAACTGATTATCTGTATTTCGTTCACGCCTGTTTTTTCTTCAACAAACAGGTTTTAAACAAACATGTTTCTTCAATATGGCAGAGATAAAGGAAACGGGTCGAGTAGCCATGATTCATATCATTGCTTCAGAAAAAATGAAAAGTAAAGTTCATTAAAACTAGCTGTACAAGTACTTTTTTCAAAATACCTGCATCGAATGGAATTAAGTAAATGTAGATTACTCTCACTACTAACACTGACAGTTTTATTGAAAATGTAGACATTTGTCCAAAAAAAAAAAAAAAGACAAAAAGAAATCAGAGAAGAAACAAATAAAGAGATTCTGCCAACTGAGGGCTGAGGTAATCTTCACATGCCAGGACTAGAGAGCAGAAGTACTTCAAATAAAACCTCTTGGCAAAGCTAATAATATCTTGGAGAACGTGTTATGGTCTGATGATATTCTGAAAGGTGATGAAAAGAAAACATTATGCATCACTGAGTTACCCCACACTCACTCTGACAGGAGGCAGTCTTTAAGGCGGCGGCAGCATGATGAGCTGCTTTACTTCCTTCAAGGTAAACTGGAGGTTTGAACAGTTTCACCAGTTAGCTTTGACCAAAAACCTTTAAGTGTTTGCTAAAGCTGAGAGGCAATCGGGAAGGTTTAAGGAGGGTGAACCAATATAAAACTTTTCTTTTGGAGTAGCAACATTTTAGAGCTAGATATGTGGGCTCAACTAAACAGGTTTTTGACTCTGCTTTAAATGGAAAAATGGAAATCTAAATAAGTCCTTTTTTCTAAAAATAAGTGCATTTTTTTTCTTGAATTTAGGGGGTAAGTGAGACTCTTTGCCAATGGAACAAGACAATTTACATTTAAAATAATAATAATAAAACAATTGCATTGTCTTCAAGTGCATTTTATCTAATTACCTTGTTTAAGATTAAAAAAACTCATTCTATTGTCAGAACATCTTTTTTCTTACTCAAATTGAGGCTAAATACACTTAATTTATGAATTTTTTTTACTTATTTCTAGATCGTTTTTCCAGTGTATAGAGGTGTAATCTAGAGATGTTTGATCAAAGCAATGGTGTCTTCTTAAGAGGATGTTGCGGCTCATGTATTATACAATAGAGATTCATTGTGCCTTTGAAAGCTTGTTAAATTAATGTCCTTTACATATTCAGTTTAACCAAACATCTGGTTTAATTAGTTTTTATTATTGTTAACAGCTTTAAGTGAAGTGTCCCCAATCCTCCTCTGGGTCTCCTTTGGCCTGTTGCCTTGCATGAACCAAAGAGATCATTGCCACACTGTTGGATAATCACACACTGTCCGACCACCCTGTGCAATTCTAAAATGCGGTCTGCAAAATATACTGTTCTGTAGTCATTTCGAGGCCCTATCACATATAATAAACCTTGAAATTGATCAGATGACAGTGTTGGGTTCAACATCAGCATAAATTTCATTTTTTCGCGTGTCGAGGACTAAAACGGGAGCAGAAGGAATGTTTGACAGATCCTGGTGAGTCTGTGATGCTCCACAGTGGGAAGCCACAACCACTGGGCAACAATCATTTCTGTGGTCCTCTGAGGCACCACGAGAGCTGGAAGCTTCTCCACGCTGGGTCGCTCCAAAATCCTACAAAGTATTCCTGAGGCAGCAATTTTATTTATTCAATTTTCTTTTGCTTCAATGTCAAGTTTTGATGCAAAACAAATGTGATCACTTTCATTTTCTTATCACAAACAAAATTTACTCTGGCTACTGTGGAACTTCAGTCTTTCCACTCTGTTTGTTTAGGAATCACCAAGTCTAAATAAAATATGGAAACTATTTTTCTGGAAGGGAAGAACTTTATGTTTCTGACAGAGTCCAGCTGATAGACCACCCTGCTATTTGTAGACCCAGCCCATGCAATAAATGTCTTACTTGAAGTTTTCCCTGCATAGCCATTCCATTTTAGGTGAGTAGGAGCTGAAAAGATTTTCTCACTCAAAGGGACCCTTTATTTGCCTTAACAGGCTAAATATAGTGGCAGAATGCACAGTCAGCTCTGGGAATCCCTGAAAAATGTTATCTTAAGACCTAAAACCTCATCAAATACTCAAATATTCCGTTTTCCTAGCGTAAAGGTCACTACATATGCCTTTTAATTTCTGTTTTGTCTATCTAATGGACTCCTATGTCAATTTTTTGATGTGTTGCTAATAAAAGATTCTTAAAAATCAGTCATCCTAAACCTCAGTCTGCTTGTTAAGGCTAACTGTTTCAAATCAAAGTCATGCTGTATATTTATTTATGGATTTATTTTCAACATTACCAGGCATTTAGCCCCATCCACGCTCCTCTTAGCTCTGACAAATCTCTGTAAAAAAAAAAAACTCTTCATGTCAGGGTCTTGACCATGATGTTTGGCGTGGAAGCCATGGCGTTCTTCCATGCAAAATATAAACCTTAAACTCATCCAAGACAATTTGAATCAGTTTTCCCAGGACCAGAAACTAGACAAGGGCAAGCATCATTTAGCTTCTGTGCTTCTCAGCTCACCCCTGAAAACATGAGATAAACAGATTAACAGAACATTGGTTTAAATCAGGACTGGAAACATTACAGTTTACTACACTTTTCCTCTAAAGTAAAATAACTCTTTCAGTTCATTTTTTCATGTAGTAAATATTTATCCATTCATCTGTTTATCCTTGCAGGGTGGCTGGGGACCTAGTGCAAAGAGGCGGGGAATGGCCGACAAGGCAACATAAAGAAAACAACATCCGTGCACATTCATAACTTCACAAGCTTTTCTATCATTGGGAGGAAGCCGGGGTACCCAGAGAGAACCTGCTCAACAAAAGGAGAACAGAACATAATAGGCCATGATTCAAAGTAAGATAGACTTAATTGATGTCACAGTGGAGAAATTCACTTATCACATTGGCTCAATAGTCAAAAGAAAGTGCCTAAAGGAGGAAAAAGGTCCTATGGGGGGTATATACAGTGCTTCCACATATATACAGTGAATCAAAAAAAAAAATAAAAATAAAAACACCTCCTAAAACACACTCTGCGGAGAGGGAAGTCTGGGAGTCTCTGCTTAGTCTGCTGCCCCCGCGACCCGGTTCCGGATAAAGCGGGAGACGACGAGTACGAGTACGAGTACGAGTACGAGTAAAAAATGGGGTAGAGATTTAAGGTGACTTATGTACATCTAGGGTGACTTATTTTTACATGTTGATTTGGAGTTGTACATTAAAGTGGTACAGGTAAGGAACAACAGTGAGGTAGTGAGATAACTTTAACAGCTGAAGTCTCTTATTTAAAAAGTTATTGCACAGGGTATTATATAGTTATTGCACATTAGTTATTGCATAAGTTATTGCGGTCATAGTGCCATATTGTAAAGTCTGATGGCAGCAGAGATGAATGACCTGCACTCTTTTTAACACACAGGGTGTATAACTCTTTCACTAAAGAGCTGCTCAGCTCCTCTATATGATCTGCAGAACAGCAATGCTAACAACTGAGCCTTAGCATAGAATTTTATAGATTTTAAATTTGTATCTTTTTTCTTCCTTTTCTTATTTTGTAATGTTTATCTTGATTATCTTATCCCTGTTTCTCTATTTTCCTGCTAAGCATCACAGGTATGAATTGTGCCATAACAATATACCTGATAAACATGGATGCCTTTCCTTCAACTTTACTAATATCACTAATATAATCTATCAGATCCCTTTTTTAGGTTGTAACATGGGAATACATGAGCATAAGAGGTGTGAATACTTATACATAGTAATGCAAAAAAAGTGTTAAGAAATGCAGGCGAATATGCAGACACATGTTTCCCAACCAAACATGGTGCTTTTGTTTCTTTATCTAGGGAGATTTAATCCTGGCTCAGCCTAACTGCTTGGAAAGTATTTTGCGATGAACAGCCAGTTAAGCCTCAGAAATGTAATTTCTATATTTCTTTTGTTTGTGGATTAAATGAACAGGGCTTAACCTGTCAGTAAGCTTTAGAGATGGTTGCCTCCTCATTGAATAGATGAGAAAGTCAAACTTTACCTCCCCATGGTCTGAGTTAAGGTGTAACCCTTTGTGGCTAAGCACATATCCAGTTTCATATCCAGTTTCTAAAATCAACTCATTAGGCTCATATCTCTCATGATCTAACCCTTGGCTCAAATATTTTACATTTTTTCCTTTTTGTGTATGATCCCCTCTGTAGAGAACGCCTGCATGTCTCTCACTGTTTTAGACTACAGATGCTAACGACAGCATCATGCGTTTACAGCAATCACAGAGATCCAACAGCAGACAACATTTTCGTCTAATTTTCTCAGGATGTGAGGAACCCTCTGTGGTTTGAATTCACACGTGGACACAGACCTGTAGCTGTCTGTACATCTAAGGATTCACAATCGCATATAAATGGTGTTAGGGTCCCACTCTGCCAGAACTCCCACTGTGTCAGGCACAATGGAACCACAATATTAGCTTTGAATCACATGATAGAGAAGCTCTGTTGAAAACCACTGTCTGCAGATTGACCGCTCTTCCCTCCCTTTCCTGCCACTTCGGGTCTCTTTTTCAGGAGCCCCAAAATATCCTCCTCAGCTTTGAGGAGAGCATATTTTGATGACACTGACCTCAGTGGCTGCCACACCCCGGAAAAAAAAGAAGAATCTAGATTTTTGCTGCCCTACAGTTCTTGTTTCTTGGCCTGCAGCGAAGTTGGCAAAGTCTTTCAAGGCTACACCAACAGGAAATTGCATTAATCCAAAGCTGGGCTGAAGTAATTCACTCCCTTCTCTTTTTGAGGGCTTTGCCAGAGTTTCAGCGGACCACCTCGGCTGTCCTGTTAGTGAAGAACAGGAGTGAGCAGCCTTAGGGCCTCCCCTCCATGTGCTCCCTAATTGGTTTAATGACTGTAATTATCTGCAGGGGTGCATGTTGTGCAAGGGACGATTAATGACCTCTAAAACATATGCAGACAGGCGGAAACTGAGGGGTGGGGGGTGTAGAGACAAAGAATAGCTGTGCAGAAGAAAGGAACCGCAAAGCGTTACAGAAAGAAACACAGCCTTCTGTCTGAAAGATAGCAACTATGACATGAAGATTTAGAGAGATTTTTTTTGTTGTTATTGTTGTTTTCTCTTTTTTGTGGAGTGTAATTATCTTTTATTGTGGTATAAAAATTTTTCTCTAACTTCTGGATCTTTTTTTTTCAACTTAACCCTTTAGGGCACTCATTGAAATACTTTGAAAATCAAAATTTCAAGCCAATAGTGTTACTGGAAACAGGACAAGACCGTGTTACCTTTGTAACATTCAAAAAATATGGATATTTTGATGGCAAAAATAAATCTCAATGTAATAACAAGAAACACCAACTTCCCCGAATATATTAAGAAAAATAACAAAAGTGCTTCAATAAGAAATTTATAAAAAACACTCAAACAAATTTTTTTGGAACAACGTTAATGCATTAATGCTGATACTGGCACTTACATTTTTTTAGTTTATAAACCTAAATATAATTGTTAACTAGGCTTATTAACTTTTTACCTTTTTTCTTGACTTGTTTACTTTTTTCACCAACTTAATTTACTGTAGCTAATATACCATTCAAGGGCTCATCTAATTGGTCGAATGCCAAAATAAGATGTACAGCCATGTAGCAGCATCTTTGCTGAATGGCTGGATATAGATTTTGTGTTTCTAGACCTCACTGAGGGATGGGGGACTTAATTTCTAAGGGGTTTGCAAGAGATCAAAAACGGCAGCTTGCCCTATAAAGGTTTAAGGGAACATTTTGGTGCATAAATGACCAAACAAAACATTATTTAAACTTTGTATACTTCTTGTATACTAATAATTGTAATAGAAAACATATCTGCCCTGATCTACATCATCATTACCATTTTCCTCAGTCACTTTGATGCATTTCTCACATCACTGTTAAGGTGCATTCAGATCAATTGCTGCACACATGGGTGGTGGATTTATTAGTATCCCTATGGAAGCAGGCAGGAGTGAATCCCACGCGGTGACGATGGTCACTGCTCTGCTCCATCAAACAGCGGAGCTGTATGGAAAGAGCAGGCAGTGACCGCCAGAGATGGCAAAAGTACTCACTTTCCGTACTTGAGTAAAAGTGCAGATATTTGTGTTCAAAAATACTCTGGTAAAAGTAGAAGTACTGATTAAACTTCTTTACTCAAGTAAAAGTAACAAAGTGCAGGCTTGTAAATTTACTTGAAGTAAAAAAGTAAAAGTAGAAACCACTTTTTTCATGCCGTTGCCTACATTTTAAATGGATGTCTGCCTATAGGACTTGATCTCCGTTGTGTTCATTTTCAATCATCTCGTCGTCCATGCTACTATGCTAACGCC
>NW_015151374.1:199026-208318 GCF_000732505.1 Cyprinodon variegatus | reverse complement strand
TTAAGTATTTGTACTTCGTTACTTCCCATCTCTGATGACCGCTAATGCTAAAAAGATGAATTTTTTTATAAAATTATGTCACAACAACCATTAAGGAAATGGCTGTAGCTGTGATGTAGGCAAGGCAAAGCTTAGTGAAGAACTCCTTTATTGGATTTAGAAATGGTGAGTCTCCACATTAAAGTGGTGAAACACATATTATCCCCGACGCTTTACTTGTTCAGATAGTCTCCAGTTACTGTAGACCCCTCTCATTCCAACATCTCATGAGTCTGGAAACAAGTTCAACTTTTTTGTTTCTTCTCAAGCAATAAAATGAGGACTATTAGTCTGGAATGGCAATTCGACATTCAGAGATGAACAGTCAATTTTGGCTGACACGACACAGTCTAATGATAATGTTGTAAAACAGCAGTGATTTGTATGAAAGTAAGTGATGCACGCCCAAAAGCATTTGCAATTAGTTGGCAGGAATGAAAAACTGCTGCTTTGATGTGCTAAAATGAATAAATGTTGTGGAGGTTGGACTAACTGTTGTGCTAACGTAAACAGTGATGTGGAAAAAATGCACTAAATGGATGCAGAAAAACTGTCCTGATGGTTTATCATTAAGCATGCACTGAACCTTTTATATACTATATAGACAGGCAGGCAGATATTTACAGTCTGATGCTACAATTTTGATGTTGTCTGTGTTTGAGTTTGCTTTGACTAAAAATGTATCTCAGTAGTTTATAGTCAGTTAACCCTGCTTACCTTCAGGCTCATCCAATGATATATAGTCAGCTCTCCCAGATTTAATCAAATCTATGTCCAAAATGATGTTGGTCGTGCCAACATTCTTATAGGGAGGAGAGGTCCAAAATCTAGTTCTCCATAGGGCCTCTTAAAACCTTGAGTCAACTGCTTTGCACAGCCGCTAGACATGTTTCAAAGTCTGAAGACGTTTTGCTTCCGTTTTTAACTTTTTTGGAATGACTATGGCCTGGATGACTGAGAATCTTCACCAGCTCGTTGTTGTTTTTCTTTTTTTTCTTTATCAAATAATAGCTTATGGTGGAAAATCTATGCTTCATATTTATGAAATGCCTTATGTTTTTTTTAATGTTAAATAATGTAAATATGATTTTATTTACTTTATTTCCACCCCTTTTTTTTTTTTTTTTCTTACAATCAATTTTTTATTATTATTGTTGCTATTTCTTTAATGCCTTGACATCAATGGGTGGGGAGGGTGGAAATGAGGGTAAGGGCTGGGGAGTGTTAACATGGGCGGGGAGGAAAGGTGTTCTACTTCTGATGACACAAATCTGTATACACTATACAAAATTTTGACTACCTGTGGTTGTTGCAAATGTTCCTCCTCTAATGTATAAAATGTGAAAAACAATTTAAAAAATGATCACAAAAAAAATATATACAAATAAACTATTGTTTTTTTCCTAAAAACTGTAACAGATTTCCTACAATAGACATTTAACAAAGATAATAAGCTGTCTTTTGTTCGAAGGCTACACAATATTTGCAGCTCTAAATGATTTTTACTCAGTCAAACCCAGGGAAAAATCTTTGGCTCTTTGGTTCATGTGTAATTACCTCAGCAGAGACGTCAAATACAACATTCTGAGTCAAGCGCTGAAATAAAAAGTTGAACGGAGTGAGGCAGCATGCGGGAAGCGCCAAAATTAATCTGGAGATGGGGCAGAAATTTTAACTCCTAAACAGGTTTAAGTGAGCAATCTTTCTCCTGCAGCACTAACAGGGTCTCAGAAGCATTTTGCAGACCCCTGGTTTAGCACAACTATTTCATTTGGATTATTTATATACCTCCAACTTACAAGACGTGTCGACTCAAAGCACATTATAGATACAATTCAATCAAATCATACAGACAGACTAGTTAAAAGTTTTGTATCCATGGAACCCGAGATGATTGCATCCAGTCTTTCACTGTGCAGGTTTTACTGGGAAGAATTAGGAAATAAACAAAACTACTGTTAATGTTGATGTTAGGTACAGACAAACACAATTAATCTTTTTAAGAGAATACAGCCCTGTTTAATTGTGTTTATTTAATAGATGATTAAAAGGACCAGACAAGGTAAACATGGTCAATGTAAAAGACAATTCTATAAACTTTTTAAAGGACTAGATGTTGGTAAAACAAAATAAAAACGATTTGATAATCCTATCATTAACTCATCACTGTCTGAAAATGTGTATAGAGCCTAGGTTTTAAATGTTCTAATCAATAAAATGCAAAATTGGTGGAAAGGAGGGGCCCCACAAGACATCACCTCTGCCATTGCACATGAGAATATGTAGAAAATCATAGAGTGTCCAGAATTACATGTTCAAACAAGCATATACAGGAGCATAATCTTAGAATAAAATGTGTTTTTACAGCTGGATTTAGTTGCTGTGGAAATCAGAGTTTTGTTTACTGTACACCGAGACTGGAGGTGGAGGCTTCCAATTCATCTGCGATGATCACTGTTATTCTCTTTGTGCATGTTTACGCTTCCCTGACAAACAAAGTGAGACGTGGAACAAAGGCAGACGGCATAAAGAACATCATTATCGGGAGGAGCGATCCTTCTCCGTCAGCTGACGACAGAAAGGCCTGCTTTACTTAGTCAATGGGCTATTCACACATTTCCTGGACTTAATTCCAGCCCAGCTCACCAGGTACCACCTGCAGAAAGTCACTTTGTGCTGCAGACATTTGTAGTGACACGTGTAGAAAGTGAAACGTCCAAAAAAACAGGATGCAGTGGAAGTGTGTTTTTTATTAAAACTGACTGAGCGAGTATTAAATCACACAAATGTTCAACTGAGTAAACTTCTATTATTTATTACAAAGATCGTCTTACTGGCTGTTTAGAAATTAAACAGAAAGCTGTCGCTGAGACACCCTGGCAGACAAGCACATTCCAGAATAAAACTGTGAAATGTTTATTTTCTTGTCTTTCTTTTCTTCTGTTTTCATTTCTGTGTATTTTGACACAGATTGGATTAAGTCCCAGGCTTTCAGGCCCTTTAATGTGTGTCATTTACCTTGGCATCATGCATGAAAAAAGGTGTGTCTCATTCAAGGAAGCCAAACTTCCATTTTTGGTTTCTTTTTTACTCATCTTTTTTTGTTTTCTCAGTTTTCTTTTTATTTTTACTCTTTCGTCATTTTTCTTCTGGTTATTTTTTACGTTTGTAATTATAAAATGTAGAAATCTGTGTAAAGAGAGAAAGGTAACAGTAAAATAAAATAAATCTAGATGGATTACTTTTCATCTCTCCTTTCTGGATACTGTGTATTTACAAAGGATTAAAAACTGAATGACACTACTTTTAAACTCTTTCATTACATCTAGATTCAAAATGAAACCAGAATATGTGGGTTGGTATCAGATTCAGGGATGCCAAAAGCCTGAGAGGTAACCATTGACTTCTTATGCTTACTTTTTTATGTCCTTAGTCATTTTTGCTAAAACTTTCTCCCATTTTTTCACCTCACTTTTGCTTTCATTTTGAATGTGTTTTTCTTATCCTTTTTGTTGTGTTCTTTTTTTTTATTTCTCCAATTGATCTTTTTATCTAATTTTGAATCTTAGGTTACCTTGTCGACAAATTAATTAAAGTAAAAACAAAATAAGTCAAGGTGGATAATTTTTATCTTATTTTTTTTCTGCCATAAAACTATAAGAAATCTATTTAAAAAGGCTGCCAACAGGGAAAAAAACAACCCGAATCCAAAAAAGTAAATATTAGTTCAATAAAGAACATAAAAAACAGACAAATTCTAAACTTTCTGTTATTATTTTATATAGATATTATGATCTAAATAGCATCAGGTTTCCCATCAACAAATGAATAAAATGTGAGCTGCACATACAACATAATATTTGTATTATTTTTAATCGCTTTGTTTGTTTGCTCGCTTGTTCGGATGAATGAAAATAGGTAAACTCTTCTGGTCTTTAACATAAGTTTCTTTATAAAAAAAATGTCAACTTGTAAAAATGTGAGATCTAACTTTCAAACTGTGTCTTTGCATTTCATTGTGGTGGACCCTTGACTCTTTAGTTGATCTAGTTAATTTTGTTATAGAATGCATTAGATCTCTAACCTGACTCTGCCAGATGGATTTGCTCCGCATATTCATCTGGAAACCTACTGTTGAAGTAATTTTGGGAAGGGGCGAAAATACTGGTTAGCTGATTGGCCTATGTTGGTGATAGACGGGCCAAATAAACCAATCAGATCAACGAAGCATATGACGTAACTGAGCGACGACGAAGAGGAGCCAATTGATAGATCAAACTCTTGCCGAAACCAGTTGGGAGAAGAGCAAAAACATCTTTTCGTTGCGTCACACCTCAACCCGCCTCAAAGCCAACGCTGATTGGACGTTCGTTTGGTGAACGGCTCCAAATTTTCATCAACGAAGAGTCTCCAGACTGATTAGCAGAGATGGCAAAAGTACTCACTTTCCGTACTTGAGTAAAAGTACAGATACTTGTGTTAAAAAATACTCTGGTAAAAGTGGAAGTACTGATTAAACTTCTTTACTCAAGTAAAAGTAACAAAGTACAGGCTTATAAATTTACTTAAAGTATAAAAGTAAAAGTAGAAACCACTTTTTTCATGCCGTTGCCTACATTTTAAATGGATGTCTGCCAATAGGACTAGATCTCCGTTGTGTTCATTTTCAATCATCTCGTCGTCCATACTACTAGCTAACGCCACCGCCACCAAGCTGCAATGATTTGCAGCGAATGAATACCGCCAAATCTGTCGATTCATCTTGTAGTGGTGCATCAAATGCAACATAGATTCCCATCCAATTAGATTGAATTTGGTATTGATGACGTGAAAAATAATAACGGTAACTCCATTGAAATGATTCAAAACTAAAGTAACGAGCCAATTTTTTTAAAATGTAAGGAGTAGAAAGTACAGATATTTGTGTAAAAATGTAAGGAGTAGAAGTAAAAAGTCGCCATAAAAATAAGTAGTAAAGTAAAGTAAAAATATCAGAAAAATCTACTTGAGTACAGTAACGAAGTATTTGTACTTTGTTACTTCCCATCTCTGGTGATTAGCGAGTGAAATCTTGAAAGCTCGCGAGATCAGGATGGTCTCACGAGGCTATTAGATCTCCTCAAAGGAAAAAAAAAAGTTTTTGATAATGCTATAAAATCAATAAAGTACAAAGACATTCAATCATTAAAATTTGTCATGGTTTTTCTGCAGTGTAAATAAATTAGGAAACTGTAATATAGTAGCACAGATATGGAAATGACTGACATTGCTTAGATAGGTGAATAAAATCAATAAATAAAAAATTTTATATCCAAAAACATGGTGCACATAAGTGGACATGAGTATTAAGCATTTCCTTTTCATGAAGGTGCTGCAGCACTGCAAATCCAAAATCTTTAGATCTTTACATTTTATACACTGTACATACTTCTACATAGCCTTCCTAATGTTTCATGAAGGGATGCCAATATTTAAATATGTAATAAATATAATTATAAGATAAACCTAATATCTTTCTTCCAAAGCCTTTGGAGAGTCTGAGCTTTGCTGCAAGTGGTCTCTTGTGGGGCAGGTCTGTGGGAGTTTTAAAGCGTTGGGTGACATCAGCAGTAATATGGAGTGAGTTAGGCGGACCTTTTTAAAATATACAAACTGTCTGCAGGCAGACAAAACCTGTGTCAACATAAGCTTATGTTACTGCTCCCTCACGTCGTCTGTGATGACATAAAATAATTCTCAGCAGGTCACTGAGGGACGTGTCTGACGCTGGAAATGATTATTTTCTCCCTGTTATATCATTAAAATGGTTTATTACTATGCCTCGTCCAGGCTGGAAGTGTGTTGTTTTTTTTATTCTTCAAGATCAGGTCTGGAGACGCACTTTTAGACCGTCTCTCAATATGTAATCTTAGATCAGGACATTAGAAAGTCTTCATGCTGAGAATATGGCGAAAATTGGAAAATGAAGGGGCTCGGAGGAGAGAGAGCTTGCAGAGAAATCAGAAAAAGCCTCAGGCGGCTTGTGAGTGAAACGGGAACGGAAAGACGCATGCAGGAGGACCGATATAGACAGAAATTGGAGGATGTGTTTTCTGGTCAGGAACCCAATGCTAAAATTAGCCTGAATGTAAATTCCTGAGTGTTGCCGGGTCGCAGACCCGTGCACGACACTGATGGTTGCCAGAAAGACATAACACAGAAAAGAATAAAACATGCTAAAAACACAAGGGCAGTGGTGTAGGGAGAGGTCATACACAAGTGGTGCTGCGGCAATGTTTTCCTTCTTCCTTATTTCTTCTTTCAATTGGCCTCCGCCTGAGGAACAAAGACATCTAACAGGCCACAAGCGGGAGGGAAAAGCCGCGGCCCCCACATACAACACTCCAAAGGAGGGGAGACTTGGGCCCAGGACGCCAAGCATTCAACACAATCGCCAAACATGCTATTGTGGCCTGCAGTAAAGCTCTGGTATGGCTCAACATCTCTGTCTAACCCCCTCTACTCCCACCATCATCACCAGGCATCCATCTCCTCTCCTGCTCTTTCTCTACCTCCCTGTGCGTCTCTGTCATTTACAGTACTAATGACAAGATGCAAACTTCCACACATTGAGCCTCTGTGGGGCGAGGATAATCCCATTACAGGGCCAAGACACAGACGTAAACCAAACTCCGCTTTGATGCACTCGGATGGGGATTTGCATAAATCCTAACAGAGCAATAATCAGTTCAACTGAGCTGTTCTGCCTCTGTTTTTCCATTGTGGATGGAAGAGGAGGGAAACGAAAAAAACTCACGTGCTGTGAGACATAAGAGGAATGGATGGTTAGGGATGGAAATAAGTGGAAAGCTTTCTCAGTTTACAGTCACCACATAAAGCCTGGACTATTTTGGGGCATCCTATTGGTTTAGCAGAGGCGAGATCACACAGCCAGCTGGAAGTCAAGGACAAAGGTTTAGAAGACACTTGGTGGCGAATCAAAGTTCCCATGCTCAGGCTGTTTAGGTCAATCCTTACATATCGACGTTCCTTCTTGTAGTTTGCAGCTCTTATCTGAGGAGTTTGTTTAAGGCTCTTTAAGTTACACCATTAGTCAAAGCTAATAATTTGTAGAATGCAAGGCACCAGAGGTTTTTTTTCCCTGTCAGGAGGTCAGAGGGAGCTAGATAGTGTGACCTGACTGAGTCACGGTAAAGAAGGGAGGCAACACAAGGCATGTACAGACCTGCTGGATTCCTGTCAGGTTGCACCTTATCGGCACCTCCAGCACGGATGACTCTTGAAATATGAAATACAACCAATGCAACATTGCGTCCCTGAAAAAGCTCAAACTGATATCTGTTGGGTGACAAGTTACATTGACATAAAGGGTTTGTTTTAAAACCATCTGAACAATCTGATTTGTTGCATCTTAAACACCGGCCTAGAGTGAAACAGGTTTATTATAAAATTAGTTTCCATTTGTTTGAAAATAGTTTGGTCTTAAAGACAAAAGAGTCATCTAAATGATGGAACCCCTGAAAGCCATTAACTTTATTTACCCAAAACTACCATGTTGGCTAATGCAGTTAGCAATACAGCCATCTGTTGATGATTTTTGCTGCACAATGACAAGAAATCTTCTTCTATATTTGTAACCTTTCGGTTCTGAGCTAAATAAGGTTTGCTACTCTCGCTTTGGCAGCAAAAATGTTACTGAATGAATTACAGGGAAGAAGACACGGCAATTATCTTGCAGTGACTAATAACTGACAAAGTGGCTCGATTGTAGCTTTACAGAAGCAGCATCATTGTATGTTTCAAAATAAATTTGGCAACAGATGGTTTTAAGGTTCAACGGGGTTACAGAGAAGCACAGGAATGAAGAAAATACCAAAACTTTACTTGCTTCTGAGCATGTAAAACCTATCACTCGCACTATAATGCAGGGAATTTATAAAATAAGTTGTTTTGACATACCACTGATTACTGCTACTGGTCTATTTTAACCTTAAAAGTGGTGTTTCAAATTGTTATAGAAGTGTTAGATTTTAATGCAAATCTGATCATTGATGCTGAGTTAGTTTTAGTGTTATTAGAATTGATTCTAATAACTGCATATGATTCTGATAATTCACTAAAAGCTATAACTGAAATGTTTATTTATTTATTTATTTTGAATTTTAAACATGGCTGTTTTTTTTGTTATTTATCATGTGAATAATAAAGCTTAATTTTAAATAACACAGTTTGATCTGAGGCTTAAAGGCTTAAAAACACATTTTTAAGGTTTTTAGCCCTTTTATTTCACCCCTTTATGACTAAAACATTGTTTGATGGGCAGACTCAGTAGGTCAGGGCTGATTCCTCTAAAAGTCTGTAGTCTATTTTCCTGGATGTGACGTCAAGCACGTCCTTGTTCACTGGGCCAGAACTAGCATCCATCACGCTTTATCCCAGCTGGGGTTGTGAGGGGTGCTGGTGCCTTTCTCCAGCTGTCAATGGGTGAGAGGCAGGGTACACCCTTGACAGTTCGCAAGTCTATCGCAGAGCAACACAGAGACAAACAGGACAGACAACCATTCACACACACAACTAGAGAAGTCAATTAACTCATGTTTTTGGACTCTGGGGGGAACCGGAGTACCCGTAGAGTACCCATGCCTAATCAGGGAGAACATGCAAACTCCATGCAGAAGGACCCCAGGACAGGAATTGAAGCCGGAACCTTCTTGCTGCACTGAGCAGCCCAAATAGCAAATAATAAAAGCCTTATTTTCTTGGATATTTAGAGGCAACTGGTATCGAACTTAAATCAGACCAATGGCAACTCCATGTACGGTGTAAAAAAGTTTTAAAAAAAAAAGAAAAGAAAGAAAACTTCTAAAAGTATTAATGGGAGCAACAAGAACCAGCTGAAAAGGGCTGTGGTTCTGTGTTTTGGCCACAGGTGGCAGTAAAATTAGAAAAATCCGTAATGCCTCAGTAAGGAAAAAGTTATATCAAGCGACTGAAATGTTCCCAGGAGACACAGATGTTGTTTGATATGTTTTTATCCATTTTTATTTAAAACTGTAGAATTATAGAGAGTCAGTATTGGGAAAGTACCTACATGAGGCCCTATGGCTTCAATAATTAATGAATGACTGAAAATTAAGACCTATCTCTTTGGCGTTAGAATCAAACAGTTAAAACATAAGTTCTTTTTCATAATATTCACTCGGTGTCTCGCTATGGGATGCAGCCTCCTGCAGCCCTGATAGAAGCATTTATC
>NW_015151374.1:195850-198414 GCF_000732505.1 Cyprinodon variegatus | reverse complement strand
TCTCACTTCTGCATTCGCACTACAACATCCTTTAAAGATGGATGCAAATAGAAGTGGGAAAAAACATTACTCTTATCGCTGAGTAAACATTCAAAAATGAAGGTTATGCAAAAACAGACACCGTTTGTACTTGAGCTTTGAATTATGCATTCTGAGGCATTGTGTTTCTTGGGTTCACTGAGGATAATGCTGCTTCCATCAGGCAACAATGTCAAAACCATTTGCTGTCGCTGAGGCTTTTGAAGTTATTTTATTCTAATTTGTAAAATCAGAAATCAGAGTCAGCTTCACAGACAGAGCCTTTGCTCACTGAAAATAAAGTGGTGTTTCATCCCAACGATGGGGATCACGGCACTCCAATTCAAAACCTCTTCTCACCTGAGAGCTTATCTCACGTCGGAGCCTTCTTGCTAGCTTAACTGCCCACAGACGGACCTTGCTAGTTTCCGTCGCCGGACGCTAGCACTGTGCTCTGGCTTCTGCCTTGTCCGCTCACTCCAGACCGGACCGGTATTCTTTTCCGTTCTCTTCACGGCGGAATCCCTCTCGGCTCCCCTCCACGGACGCTCGAGTAGGACGAGCATTTAGCACACCAGCTACTTTCTCGACCCCGCCACGCTAGCAGGCCAGCTAGCTACGGTTCCTTTCCCTACCAGCACTCCAGCTCGTCGGAAAATGGCAACCGTCAAAAACCCCCACGCCAGGGGAGACTACCGTCTTTGTGGCTGCGGGAATAAAATTTCAGGGAAAGACACCCACCCGGTGTGCAGTACCTGTCTGTACCTGTCGCCAGGTTGGCCCTCGAGATTCCCGGCTCCTGTGGGCACTGCAAAGTGTTCACGGTTAAGAGCCTCAGACGCAGGCTAGCCCGCCAGGTTAGCATCTCGGACCGTGATCCATTCCTCCCCACCGCCGCCCAAGGTGCAGCCGCAGAGGAGGACGTGGACACAGCTGGGGAAGCTCCGGAGACTGACTACGACTGGGGTGCCCAGTGCGAGCAGCTCCATGCCCCCCCGTTTCCCGAGGAAGANCCGGAGACTGACTACGACTGGGGTGCCCAGTGCGAGCAGCTCCATGCCCCCCCGTTTCCCGAGGAAGACGTGCTGGAAGTCAGCCCCATGGAGGAGGATGACGACACCTCGTTCCTCATATCAGAGGACGAGGAAGAGGATGACACCTTCATGGCCCCAGCGCAGCCTGAGAAGCCGAAACCGCCGACCCCTTCCTCCAAGGAAGACCGGGGAGCGAGCTCACCAGCTCCCTCCCTCCATGTGGACCTGCTCGACGTGTGCAAACGCGCGGCAGAGAAGCTGGAGATCCTCTGGCCGGTCGCAATAGCGGAGCCCACCCGGTCCCGCTACGAAGGCAAACGGCTTCCCCTGGCGCGAAATGCGGTGAAGCAGCTTCTTCCTGTCTTCCCCGAGTTGCTGACTGAGCTCTCCAAAACATGGACTAACTGCCCATACAGCAACAGGAGCCCTATTTCGGGCGCAATATCCCTCGATTTCGAGGCGATGGACGCCCACGCCTCCTCTCCATGCCTCCGGTGGAAGTCCCGGCGGCTGCGCACCTCTGCCCAGGCAGCGCGAGCCAGCTGTCTGCGGCTTCCCCCAGGCGCCCGACGCTGCCAGCTAAGCCCGATCGGTTTCAGTCTGCGCTGACCGAAAGGGCATACAAAGCAGCAGCCCTCTCGGCCAGAGCCCTCAGCGCCCTATCCATCCTCACTGCCTACCAAGCGGAGTTGTTTGGCACGTCCGCTGAGGAGCAAGATCCGGACGCGTGGGAGGAGATGGCGGTCATTGCAGATTTGTCTCTCCGTATCCAACGTGTCTCGGTCCAGGCCACGGGGAAGGTGATGGCAACCCTCGTCGCTCAGTCTCGCTAACCTGACCGACAGGGAGCGGGATGACATCCTGGATATGCCGATCGTCCCTGAAGGCATCTTCGGCTCTGCGTTGGCCACAATGCAGCAAAGATGCGAGGCAGAGAAAAAGGACAACGAGGCCCTCAAACTTTGTCTCCCTCGCAAAGCCCCAGCGCCTTCACCTCCAGTGCAGCGCAAAACCTTTGCGCAAGCAGCCTCCCAGCCGCCGCGTTTTAAAATACCGAGACGGCCACCACCGCCAGGTCCGCCCCTCCGATGAGGAAGGAGCGCGGAACCGGCTGGCAGGGAAAACCTGCCTCCCTGACCGCTGCGCCGCCGCCGCCCACAGCCGCCGCGACCTCGGTCCCACAGGCGAGGAAGAAAAAGAGAGCGGCTTGACAGGTGCCAGTTCCTCAGTTGGTGCAGCCTGCTGTTCCCTGTTGCGCAGGCCCACCGTTTTGGCTTGTTTGTGCGTGCCCCGCGCCACCGTTGCCCATCCCAGAGCCGGTCCGCGAGGAGAGGGACATCGCCCCGGAGGTTTGCGCGGTTGCGCCCCGAGCGGAATGTCCACAAGCACAGTCACACATCCTTGTTCTGAGAATGAATGGTGTCAAAATAAAAATAATAAATCTGTCACAGCCAGGCCACGAGCCGAGGGTTCAGATAATAAAAAAAGCCAAAACAGACAATGCTCTCTCCA
>NW_015151374.1:192967-193591 GCF_000732505.1 Cyprinodon variegatus | reverse complement strand
CTGAGACACTTCCTCCCATTCCTCTCGGGTCACCATGTCCTGGTGAGGACAGACAACGCGACAACAGATGCGTATATCAACCGCCAAGGGGGCCTGCGCTGCCGTATGTTGCACGATCTGGCGCGCGACCTGATTCTCTGGAGCAGTGCCCACTTTCTCTCTCTGAGGGCGACGCACGTCCCGGGAGACTTAAACACGGGTGCGTACCTGCTGTCCAGAGGCGCGCCGGTTTACGGGGAATGGACGCTGCACCCGCAGGTCGTGGAGCAGATATGGGCGCGCTACGGGCGCGCTCAGATAGATCTGTTCGCGTCCAGGGAAAACGCTCGATGCGAGCTGTTCTTCTCTCTGAGCACTCTGAATGCCCTTCTGGGCGTAGACGCACTAGCGCACGCTTGGCCGCATGAGCTGCTATACGCGTTTCCACCGCTGGCCCTGATACCCCCCACTCTCGCCAGAGTGAGAGCATTCAATCACAAGCTGCGCAGGGTCCTGCTCTCGCAGGGCGCGGGGACAGTGTTCCACCCACCCCCGGTGCGACTGCAGCTGTGGGCCTGGCCCGTGAGTGGCTTAATTTAACCACTGCTGGGCTCCCTCAGAGTGTCATTAATACTATCCAAAACG
>NW_015151374.1:159540-191481 GCF_000732505.1 Cyprinodon variegatus | reverse complement strand
CAGGGCTGCAGGAGGCTGCATCCCATAGCGAGACACCTCGCTCATATTATTCTAAGAACTGGGGTTATAATAGCTAACCAAACGTTTTTAAGATTTCTTATTACTGTCTTCATTATTTATCAGTTTAATATTTCAATAAGGGGACATTAAAAATAGCATGTTTTGATCCATAAAAAGCATATTTTAGGGAAATGTTTGCTACTAAAAAGATGTTTAAGATCTTTAAGATCTAGAATTATCATCCGAGAATGAAAATGAATGAAATGAAATGAATAAAATAAATGACAGGGAATGTAAATGCATTTTAAAAATTCCATGTTTCTTGTAGTAAATGGGTTAAAACACTAAAAATAACATGGCAAACCAACATTTTTTTTTTTTACAGAAAACACATATTTACAATTATTCAAAACAGAAAGGGTAGCACTACATTTATACATTTGATTTTTCTTTAAGAAATCCTACATGCCAAATGCTTTTTTATTGTAGCTGATTTAGTAAATGAAATGTTAGTAATTATTTGCAAGCAGTAAAAATATGTTTATCCAGCATTAAGTTACAGTATTATTAGGTGCTAAAAAAAACGAAACTAACAATCTGATAGCGATAGGGACAACAGAACAGCCTTAAAGCATATCATATGGGATAGTTTTGAGTTTCAACACTGTCCAGCGTGTATTAGTAGTTCTTCTGTGTATACTGTACCTGAGAGCAAAGAATATTCGACTATAAATAGTTCATAGTGGATGATTTAGGAGGATTAACTTAATCGTTACCGTCAAAATGGGTAATTAGTGAACTTTAGGATCGTTAAAAAAGAAGTTGTGAAGGAAAGAATCTTTTATTTATCTGAAAGGAGCTTATTCCACTCAAAAGGAAAGGCAACACGGAACACAAAAACCCTGACCTCTTTAGAAACTCTTTTATTCACACATACTCAAACAGAACTATTCCCTCTGGGTTATTTACAAAATCTTCGTCTAGTTACAACAAGAGCAAATTTAATCTTACATAAGGATAAATAGCTGCGATGTGTTCTGGCATGAAATGTAAGCTTTCAAATTAATAGGAGTATTACTTACAGTGGATTATCAGGTTTTAGGTTTCATGACTCACCCATACCTGAAGTTATATGAATTATTCCACTTAAATTAGTCACCCGTTCTAAAGATCCACCTGCCTTTTGATGGGGCTTCTCAACAAACATTTTTTAAAGATTCCTGGGAACCTGGTTGCTGTTTAAACTCATACTGACAGGAAGAGAAACCCAAGTCATTTGGAGGAAAATGAGAATGAGTCAGACAGGTTGCAAACAAGCCCATCATTAGGTCATATTCTATGGATTATTTCATTTAAGAGGCTACAGTTATCTCTCATTTCATGAGAAAACTGCTAAGGAATACCAGACAGGGTGGAGCTGACGGGTGAAAGGTTTTGACCTGACAATAATGACACTTTACAGTAAACCTTCCTTCCTGTAGATCTGGATTTCAGACTCTAAGATGGATTTTTAAAAATTATTATAACATCTAGGCTGACTTAACATTTCCATGTGGTCTAAACCAATAAACTAGAGGAAACTCATTTTGGGTACTTTTCAAAATCAAAGACCTGAACTTTAATAACATGGATAAATATAGGCGCTACACTATTTATAAAATAAAAACCTTTAAAAAAAAGAAATTATTTCTTCCAAAATGAAGCTTGAGTTGGTTTGTTAAGTTGATTGAACAATACTATTAAGAGTGAAGCTGTTAAAGGAAGGGGAATCAAGTTACCCTTTCAAAATAAGGATTTTTTAAAAACATTTTATTTGTAATTACCAAATCTTATACAGAACAACTATGTTTGCTTTTTTTTTTTTGGACAGCAACTTTACAGAATTAATCCTAACAAAGGCCTACAAAGCATCAGATTGGCATGAATGAAATAAAAATAAAAAAAACATCAAAAGACAAAATAAAAGGGCAGGTAGATTGTTCCGAGAACTTATTAGAGGGCCCCAGATTTTGTGGAATTTGTTGAATGAACCATTGAAACTACATATTTTCCAGTTCAACATGTGTAATCCAGTGAAGGTGGTATGGAGGAGCAGGAATTTTATACTTAAATAAGAAATTGTGCATCTAGCTAGTAAATAGGAACAAGCAATCTATAAATGAGCACAGGGAACAGATCCTGTTGGACCCGAGACAGGCCAAAAAAAGCAACCAAGACAGGAGGTAAGATTTCATAAAGACAGCAATTAGAGATGACTTTTTTTTTAAAAAGGACAGCGAAAAAGGAACAAGTTTTGGAAAAGACCAGAACCTATGAGACACGACAGAGGTCTGTTCACATCGATCATACGATGGGTCTACATTCAGCAATCTTCTTGCTAGTTTAGCTTTTGAGAAGTGAAGCCTATGAACTACTTAAAGCTACATCAAAGCATTTCTGGGAAATATTCAATTAAATAAAAAAAATATTATATTAATTCCAAAGGGAAATTATTATTGCAGTAAGTAATAAGGGTTTTTTTAGCCAGTTTTTATAGGAATAGGCAGGAAAGATCTCCTGTAGCTGTCTGTATTGCATCGGATCTGGAGAATCATCTCACTAAAGATGCTCTGTTGTTGTTTAGCAATTTAATTAAGGGGATGCTCATTGTTGTTTATATAAAAGTTTTTTCTTTAATTGAGGATTCATATTTGAGAATATCCTCTTCATTGTTTCCAGAAGAGTTCCTGGAACAGAGCCGGCCTTATATGAAAGGAGTGCTGATTCTTTTGAGAGTCAAATCCAACACTTTATCTGACAACGGGAGCTTGAAGTAATTTCTCAACTTAGATATCGATCATGTGGGAATAAATAAATGACATTTTACTCTTTGCCAGTGCATTGATGCTTAACTGGAGATTTAAAGTGAAATCTCTTAATTGTAATTATCAAAAATGATTATTATTTGTCAGACCAAAATTTCCGGACAAGTATTCAAAGTTTGGAAAAGTATTATCAGCATACAGGTTTTCAATACCATGAATGCCTTTGTCATATCAACTTTTAAAGCCTCTGTACAGCGAATATAGCTGAAAAAGAGGATTATAATAAATAATTTTATATAGAAATGTTTTTAATTTTCAAGATTGTAATTTATTCATTAATCAATAGAAGTCATTAAGAATAAACTATGTCGGCCTTTCAAAATAAAAGCAAAATCCAAACAGTAACATGGCACTCTAATCATTGATCTAAATATTCCTTTATTACTTCAATGGAAAATTTTTGAAACCCTGACTGTGAATCGGGTTGCATTATAAACTACGCTATATGTTCATGTGGGAAAAAAGCCTGATAGTATTTAAAAATGTTGCCATTGTGATCATCAGACCATCTAAACTGGTTAGAAAAAATGTCAACAGCCGGTGGATATGTCTTCTGTATGGATCCCGTTGTGTGGATGCTGGATTTGTTTAAATCCAGGATATAGCAAAGCACGTGGATGTTTATTTCAGGTTCCGCGTTCCTAAATTAAAATCACTCAGCCACGTTATGCGTAAATCCAGGTGGAAGTATAAACATCCTGGCACCGTGAAAATAATAAACAACCCCATAGTTTGCCCTGTAGTGAAGCAGTTATACAACAGCCTTTGATAAATTCAAGTTAAGACTTTATTTATTTACCAAAAAAAAAAAAATCAATCTCAGGCAAAAGAAACAGTTCAGTAATAAAAAGAAGGAAATTGTTCTTTTTTCAGATTTTTTTTCTCTTTTAATTAAGGCTTAATGAGCAACCTCCAATTACAAACCCAGCTCAGTGTTTATCAGGATAAATAAATAACAGTTAAAAAATAAATAGACTATTAAATACAGTATAAAACAGAAGACAAAAAGAGAAGAATTTGCAAAGGAAGTAGATGTTTGCTCTTATGTGAAGAAAGTTTTGAGAAGATTTGAACTCAGAACAAAAACACAAAAAAGCAGAGGAATATGATTAATACTGGATATCATACAAAATTTACAAAATGCAACTCAAACCAATAAACCCAAATATCAACAAAAAAAATAAATCCCTTTTTTAGAAGATTGGTTTCTGAGCTACAACAGAATCATACATTTGACAAAGTAAAAATTCAAGTAAAGGAAGATGTACATCAGTAACACACTGGATTTGCAGTCATGGATTAAGAGCACTGGGGTTTTAACTACAAACTATTCGCTACACAGAAGAGCCGCTTTATTTAAAGAGAGAGAGGCAGACTCGTGTTTATCTTCTATAAAGAGGCACTTTGAAAAGCTTTTAAAATGTCTGGAAAGAGTCAAGCAGGTCATTCCTAAAGCATTTCATTTAAACAAATCAATAAACCACTTTGATTGATTGAACATTTAAAAAGAGGCTGACAAAATGTAAACTAGTAAAACTGCAAACATATCTTGGTTGTGAGGGATTCTTTTGTTCTTTTAGTTAGTTTATGAGTATTTTACTTCATTCTTTTTTATTTACTTTTGAAAACATCTGCAGAATTCAAACTTAAATATAATTTCAATTACAAATATTGACTTTTTACATTCAATGGCTGTGTTCTAATGTCCGCCCTTAGCCCTATATAAGGCACTATATAGTGGTTGCGCCATTTTAAATGAGTGTCCAAACGTCTAGAGGATGAAAAAGTAGCGGAATTGAAATTTCCCTCAATGCAACTTGAAAAGTAGTGATCAACCGTGGTCATTAGACCAGCAGATATATCCCAGAGTGCTTTGCGGGTGGAGTTCTCCTTGCAAAGCATTATGGGATTTGTTGTCACAGCTGCCCACTGTTGCCATAGGCTGTCGCTACCCGACAGCGGCAACTAATAACAACGATGGTGCAGGCACCGCACAGTGGAGGAGTTACATAACCAACGTGGAGCGAAACGTGGTGATCATCTGTCCCAACGGTCAGTTAACTGAGTTCGCTAAAAAGTCCACTATATATAGTCTCCGCTCTATATAGTGATTGAGGGATTTAGGGGTTAGGGGTTAGGGTGAACATTAAGACACAGCCAATACCTTTCTATTATTCCCTCATACTTGGTCCACATTTTTATCATATTACAAACATGAACTTCTATTTATTTTTAGTTTAGTTTTTTTTTTTTTTTGGAGATAGTTTAACACAAAGTAGTGAAAACCTACAAAGTGGAGGGACAAAGATTGTTATCAACCTTAAACCACTACTTTTACATCTCAAAGCGAATCCAGAAAATGGCATGAAAAGGATAATAAAATTATGAATTGGTCTGGCATGAATTTATAGTTAAGTTTAAAGCAGCATTATGTTATAAAACAAAAAGCAGCAGAGATTTACCTCTCAGACGGAAGAATTTTTTTACATGACAGCTGTTGAGATGCACATGAAATCCTGCTTTCAGTGTGGCGAGAAAAAATCCACTGTTGCCAAATAGACATAAAAGTCTCCTTTGCTGCTAATCCCAAACCACATAGGGTATTGAATAAACATCTGAAAGAAGGCACTCTTTGGTATAATGAAAGCAAACATAAACCCATCAGCCAGCATGCAAAGATTTTTGATTTGAGAAACTAATCCTGCACATCATCCAAGCCACACATTCATTAGTGAAACATGGCTGTGGCTGCATCATCCTGTAGAGATGCATCAGATATAGATATTCTCAATTTAACATGCTGTAAAAAATATATTTATTTTTCTTCCACCTCAAATGTATGAATGCCTGTGTTGGTCTTTTACATGATATCACGTCAAAAAGTTGAAAAATGTTTAACAGTTCAAAGGATAGAAATACTTTGCTCATTTTTTTTTGGTTGTAATTGCCCTTATTGAAGATGAGTCTTGCTCCAAGTGCTACATTAAAAATTCACAATCATTCTTTTTGTAACAGTTAATGGTGAAAAATAAAGAGGCTAAAGTCAATTTGTAGAAAAAGTACCTCATCATTCTGTTTTTTTATGAAAATAAAATCTCCATAGGATGATAGCTTAATTTCTGCGGAGGACTAGCAGGAGTCCAGTTATTTACATGGATCCTGTTTTTTGTTATCTAAACCTGGACCAGCTCAAGCTCATTACAGCCTCTTTGTGCTTCCTGATAACAGATGGAGCAAAAAGCCAATCAGTGACAGATACAGAGACGTAGACACCAACCACATCCTGAACCATGACTGGACTCTGCTGCTTGTTTATAAAAGTTCTCCCAGTTTGTTTGCAACAAACTCAGGGTGCAAATATAAAGCTGAAGCAGGAGCAGAAAAAATTGACATTGAATTAGAAAGTAGCTGTCTCTGTAAGAAAGTACAAAAATAGCTATCTAAATATCGAAAGTCTTTTGTTAGGTATGTGCTCCATTTCCCCGTGGAAAAGATGAAGAAATCTAGAACATACAGTAAGTCTCTCGGACTGATTTGGCCCATAGAGTTGGCACATTTTCTCTTGGTTCGGCTGATCCAACGCCATCCCTGCAGAGACGCTCCCGCTCAGCTTGGAGTTCAAAGGGCTTCCTGTGTCCAATTTGACATCCCTTTTAATTTGGAGGATCACACAGCAAACACGCTCAGGGTGCTGGTCTGGTCCTTTAAGCCCAAGATGCTGTAAGCTATTCTTTTCAAATGGCCGGGCAATCTCACCCCGATGTTCTTAATATCCCTGTGAAGGAGAGACAGGACAGCATTAAAGAGGAGCTGCACACAGATTTTAACTTTGGCTGATCTCCAACTCTTTTCCACATGCATCCTTCCTGCCTACGAAACCTTGGAGTAATCACTGACTAATTTAAAGTGATGAAATGCCTGCCTGGAGCCGAACACATTCATTTCTAACTTTAAATCCGCCTGGCTAGGTGGGGTGCATTCCAAGTTTGCTCTCTGCTAAAGTTTAACTCATCTTCCGTAATAAAGGGCATTACCGGGGGTTTCACTTTGCACAAGCCCATGCAAAACCTGCAAAAGCCTTGCATAAACACCAGTCCAGAGCCGGGGCTTTAATTACAGCTTTAATTGCTTGACAAGGATTCTCCCTGTTGACCATGAATCACTTTGTCTGGTAAGCAGAGGGTGGATCGTAAATGATTGGTGGTTTTCAGAGAGTGCTACCAGATGCCCTGCGATGGAAACAAGAATCACACCATGATGCATGACAAAAACTTCAAAAGGGTTTGTGTCGGCTTTGTGGTGCAGCCATCTTCCCAAGGATCCGGAGGTTTTAACATATATGTTGCAATTATTATAAAATTGTATGGCACGATATCGCAAAAAAATCTTACCAGAAAGAATATATAAGTTATTGTCATAGTCTGTCTTTCAAGCATCGCACATTAGTCCGGTAAAATAAATGTAAGCATCCAATGAGCTCTGTATATAAAAGTGAGTTTTTAACACTGTATTGTCGATGGCCACCATCCCGCATGTTTCGCTGGTTCGACACACCTGATTCAGATGGTTGCAGTTCAACAAAAGCCTGTCAATCAACCATCAACGGAAATCAGGTGTGCTGAAGCAGAGAAATATCTAAAACATGAAGGACATGCAGCCCTAAAGGACTGAATTTAAAACTTCTGATCTATTTCATCAAGTTTTGAGATTCACTTTAAAATGTGAAAGGAACTATTTGAGGTGTTTTACTGGAGACATTCTGGCCTTTAAGCAACACTTTTGACCCAAGTATTAGCTTGGTTTGAAATATATAACATATATAAAAAATATAATGATTTTTCACAAGATCTCAGGAGCTAACAGCTAAGCTAAGCCAAAAGTTGCTTTTAGGCAACAAAATAGACTAAATAGAGTTTACAAATCGATTTATCTGTTTATTATGTTTCCGATTAATTATCCGCTAACCAAAGGTTCCTTATAGAAGATTTTTTACAAAATTAAACCAGGTGAAACTAAAACTTTTCCAATTGAGGAATTCTGGATAGAGCATATTGACAGATCGAAACCTTAAATGCAAAATGTTTATTTATATTTGTTATATCTATATATCAATGTTGATATAATTACTGCTCTAAGTGGGTCACTCTGTCAGCTAAAAGCATGTTATAGATTCTCTATACTCCATTTAAGGATTAATCTATTACTAAATTAGTTGTATATAAGTTTCAATAATCGATTAGCCTGAATAATTGTTTCAGCCCTAAATAAGACCATTACCTAATCAGTCATATACTGATCGCTGATGTAGTATTTAATCTAGAGGGTGAATGTCATCTTTTCTTTTGTTAATCCCATGATTTCTCAGTCTAGTTTCCAAAAACCTGAGGCAGACTTCAATTTTGGAAAGTGCTGTGCTGCCAATTGCCTTCATATGTGCCTTTAGTTGCTAAAAGGCACAGTGTTGCTCTAAAAATGGCTCTTTTAGCGACATCTGGACCAAACTGGTGCCGGAAAATTCTACTCAGGTGACAAACTCTTTAAAATACGCTTTGTGATCTTTTAACTCTCATCCTGTTTTGTTCTCATGGTTACACCCCTAAACACGTACAATGGCGGAAAACAGTAGCTTCTTTTTAGCCATGTGGTTAGAAAGCTTTCTGGCCTTCATTATTCCTCCAAAGGAACCTTAAATTATGTGTTTCACCGAAGCATTTTTTTTTTCCACCAACGGTTGCGCCTGTTTGGGTAAATTGCCTCCTGGAGGACTCCTACACATCATGGAAGGTGTAATTGCTTTGAACTGCAGTCTGAAAACGCTCAGGGGGGGGCACAGAAGCACACCTCTTCAGTCTTTCAGGTCTTTAGATCGAGTCGATTTATTTTAGCTGTAAGTTGATCATTCTCTACTTGGCAGTACTTTCTGCCACTCTCCTTTAATGTTTGGGAAGCCACAAAAGTCTTATGACCTGAACAAGCAAAGCTGGTGGTTTTAGGGGCTCCGGCAAAAGTGCTGGCCTATGTGCGTCGACGCCGAGGGCAGGATGAGGATGAAGAGAGCACAGCTGAATCAGAGCAAGAGAAACCACAAGCCCACCACAAATGTTCCCACCCCTCATTCACTACATTTAATTTTCCATTTGAATCTTTTCTCAAGCTACAAACAAGGTGAACAAATAGGCAAAAAGATACTTAGTTGGCTGGGAACCCTTAACTGTCTAAGTTAAACAAATATATCAAGTGCATATTCTTTTTTTAAGATCATACATCTAGATTAGCTTTAACAAAAAAAAAAACTGGCACTTACTCGTTCTTCATCTGCAGGACCTGGTCCATGGTGATTACCCCGGCACGCGTGAAGTTTTCGCTGTACTGGCTCATCTTGATGGACTCTAGCCACTCGGACACTGACCTGAAGGGGGAGCCATCTGACCCGCTGGTGCTGGGCAGCCGAATGGATACGCTGGGGAAAAGAGAGCAGATCCAAACTAATAAATAATAATTTAAAAGCTTTCCCACAACAAGAGAAGGATGAGTGAAGGCTGTAATTACTGTGCAGGAAACCAGTTGGTAATAAAAAACCGGTTGGAGGAGTGAGGGTAGGAGGTGATTAAGATCTAAGGAAACATCCTTTTGTCCTTTCACACTCTTTCAAAAGGAAAAATTTGCTTTCATGCATAGTATTACAAACTAAAGAGATCTCTGTACTTTGTTTAACATTTCTTTCCTGCAGTCTCACTCAACCTCAGCTGCTTGAATATCATTTTTATTGTTGTTGTTCATTAGATTCCCTTTTTATTGTTTATCAAAAATTTTTATCAAAAACTAAAACTTTTTTTTGGTCACATTACATAACATGAGAGAATGACACTAACTTTTTCACTCCAACCTTTTAGGTGGTGCCAATTCACTGAAAATGAGTTAACCACTTAAATTCACTTTAAGTGGGTTTTACTCAACAATAAAGTCCTGCATCAATGAACTCTGGACAAGAGAACATTTAAGCCCATGAAAAACAATAAAACCCTGACACCTGACTTTTATGCTCATTGTTAGTGAGAAAGAAAATCAGCATAAAATCACAAATGAGGTTTTGGTCAAAATAATGGAAATTTTCATTTTTGGTGAAAATCACTCAGCCCTAATGGAGAGCTACTCCATGAAACTTCATTAGACAAAAATGTTTCTCACAGGCCTTTTTGGCTCTTGCAAAAACAATTCTTACCGAGGATCAAAGTCTGCGATGGTCTTCAGTGAGTCTGGGCTGCGGAGGAGCTTGTCCAGCAGACTGACGATGTCTCCGAAGCGCGGCCTCTTGGAGCGATCCTGAAGCCAGCACTGAAGCATCAGCTGGTAGACGGCCGATGGACAGTCCATTGGTGCTGGAAGCCTGAAAGCCTCGTTTATGGCCTTCATCACCTGCAGACAAATCATCCAGGGTTTTTTTTAATTTTTTTTTTTAATGTAAAATATTCCCCATTCGGTGGAAAACAGTGTAAAAAAGATCCCTTTGGAGCTATGGATTAGGAAAAATTAGGACTTACCTCATGGTTACTCATATCCCAATAAGGTCTTTCCCCAAATGCCATGACCTCCCACATGACAATGCCGAAACTCCACACATCACTTGCAGAGGTGAACTTCCTGTAGGCTATTGCCTCGGGTGCTGTCCAGCGGATGGGGATTTTACCTCCCTGTTTAAGAAAAACATTAAGTCAGTGAAGCTAATACAAAAGCTAAAACACTAAAAATGCATGTAAAAACTGTCAATAATCTAACTTCATGTCAGCTGTCCTATGAGACGCCAGTAAAGTAGTAAACTGCATCATGGGTAAAAACGTACTGTATAAACTACAAAAGTCATGCATCTACTCACACTGGTGGTGTAGGTCCCCTCAGGATCGTCCTCAAGAACTCGGGACAGGCCAAAATCTGAAACTTTACACTCCAGGGATGTGTTGACCAGGATGTTGCGCGCAGCCAGGTCACGGTGAACATAGCTCATTTCAGAAAGGTACTTCATGCCTGCTGCGATGCCACGCAACATCCCCACCAGCTGGTGAGATGAGAACTCACCATCATGGTCCTAAAGCAAAAAAATAAATACAGATTTATTTTAGTTTGCAGCCATAAATAACTATCTTATATACTGAAAAAATAAAATGTATTGGTCTTACTCTCAGGTATCTATCCAGAGCTCCATTCTCCATAAATTCGGTCACAATCATTGCATGTTTAACTGGACAAAAACAGAAAAAAGTATAAGCTTTAACTGACCTACAATCAATGAGAAGAAAACATGGAGAGAAAGCTTTAAGTTGCGCTCACATTTGGTGACCACCCCCTCTAGACGAATGATGTTCTGGTGGGAGAACTGTCCCATGATGGAGGCCTCGCTCAGAAAATCCTGTCTCTGCTTCTCTGTGTAGCCAGGCTTCAGGGTCTTTACAGCCACCGCCACTTCTTTCTTCCCAGGCGCTTTCAGGATGCCTTTGTAAACTTCCCCAAACTCGCCTGTAGGTAAACATCATCAATTGGATTGAGAAAACAGATCTCAAAAGAATATGTGTGTGCATATTTGTGTAAAATGTTTTCTAGCTTTAGGGCCTGGCAGGATACAAAAAAAAAAATGAGGAAATCTCTGCGGCTGTTTGGCCTGAGGCGCTCCTATTGAGGTGTGCTTTGGCTCGGTGTTGAAAGAGATACAGAGAAAGAAGAAAGAAGCAAGATTGTGTAAATAGTTGACGACCTGTTGTGAGGGAGCATGGGAATCAGCTGTCACACGAGAAGGAAATGGGGCATTTGGTCGTGGGAGCTGGAAGGGTTCAAATGGACTTTTGGTTCAAAGGCTAAAGGTGGTCACACTTCAATAAACGCATCCTCAGTGAGAACCTTGTGCAAGCCCCAGTAAGGTGTTGTGAAGTTCTTCCAAAAAAAAAAAGGTGTGTTGGCAGCAATTTTTGATGTGTAACGTTCGTGTCAAATCAGGCAAGACATAAAGATGTCACCACCAGGAGTTACAAAACAAAAAAAACAAAGAAAAGAGGTTCAGCTTGTCGAGTAAGAAAAAAGCCGGATAGATGCTAATCTCCGTAAAGTAAAAGGCGCCCATAGTCTTTTAAGCTGGAAAATGTGCTGTATAAACATTGAATATTTTGGGGAGGGGGTCTTTGGTAAGACCTTTCAACATTTAGAGCTAAGAACCACAGCAGATTAACTTAGAAAAGCTGTCACTCACCAGCTCCGATGACTTTCTGTTTGGTTATGTGGCTAGGATGGATTTCAGTGGCAAACTTGAGTACAGCGACGTTGGGGTCCTCATAGGTATGTGGATCCACATACGTCTTCAGGGGTTTTAATTGTTCTGCAACCCAAAGATAGATGATTGTAATTTGACCAAGTAAGAAAATAAAAAATAAAAACAGTCCTTGATTTTTTATTTTTTATTGTTTTTTTGCTTGTATTTTTTACCAGGGCTTGAAAAGTAGGTGTCCTCTGGTCCTTGTCTAGTGTGTGTATCTCTTTTCCTGGGGAGAAAAAAAACAAAAACAAATGTTACTCGTTAAATAATTCGCCTGGTTTTCTATCACTTTAACATTCACATCCTTGAATAAGTGTTTATAGTCTTTGATCCTTTTTTTTCACAAGCACAAACGTCATAACATTTTAGTTCAACTTTATGATCTAACAAGCATGATAGGTTTGTTAGATAACAATATTACATAAACAGCATCATGAAGACCATGGTACACACCAGCCAAGCTATTCTCTTAACAGAGCAATGTATACCAAAAAAATGACAAAAAAATGGCAAATAAGCGAGAATGCACCATTCCATTTATGAAACAAGGCAGAGGCAGCATCATGCTGTGGGAATGTGTTATTAGCTACTGGGACATGTAAGATGAGGATGTTGCGAACATTGACCTTCGAGAAGGATAAGAAATAAAACAGCAACTAAAACTACAAGTAGTTGTTTAGTTCAAAGGATATTTTTGATTTGTGCCCAATCTTGAAGCGTGGTCTGTGCTATGTTATTCCGTCGCCACAAAGCAAGAGGGACAATCACAAACTAGCTGTGTATCTAGATACGGCCGAGTTGGCGAGGAAGTGGAAAAATGCAAGGGGCAAGTTTGTGCGACAACAGAGGGACATGACGGCGAAAAAGAGCGAGGATCCAGGTGGAAAAATTGTTATTTTCCACAATGGCGGTCATTGAAACAAAACAAGCCGGTAAGGTACCAAACAGGAAATATGCATAGTGTAGAGAGGATGTAGTTTTTAACCAATCAGAGGACTCCTGTCTGCGGTCACCTACAATTTTGGAGAGGTGCAGCAGAGTGTCTGAGGAAGGGGCGGGGGCATATCTGCGTTTATTGCACACACGCAGACAACCTGGTTTCTGAGCATAAAGCAGGCTTTAGAATGCCTAGAGTCTACATCTCGCTAAGCAAAAATCAAGAGCTCAAAAGTAATTTTAACAGATGTTATCCATCGAAACTGAATGAGTTTGAGTCATTTTGCAAACATATAGTCAAAAATAATCTGTTTTCCGAACAGTTAAAGTTTAACATGTCAAGTCAGAGATGAAAAGGATAGGTTTTCCATGACAACCATACCAGGAGACATGATTGAAGAAACAAAGAGTAGAAAAGTTTAATGCTATGACTATTGAATAGATCAGTATAATTGTTTTTAAGGTTCTGTGCAGTACATGAAAGCTCTAAACCCAGGAACGCTTTGTAGAGTGTTGGAGCCTTGAAAATGGTGCTCCTCCCAAACAACTGCAACAAACTTTAAAAAAAAATGTCTAGCTTTTGTGCATTTTCAGTAGCTCTGATCCAATGTATCCTTTCAGAGCGATCCCCTCGATAAAGCCTGTCAATAGGCTGTATTTGCTGAACCAATTCAAAGGCTGAAAGCTGACAAGGGGAAAGGAGGTGGTTACAATCTGCTACAGTACAGGCCAGGGTCACCCTCACAAAGCGCCCACGGCCTCGTACAAAACCAAGCAAGCGCCTCTTATCAAAAACAATGTGGCACTCATGTCTAATTTCCTTTCAAAGGCTCCAGCTCCGACTAGTTTGCCACCATCGAGCAATGACAAGACACATTCAGCAGAAATTCCTCCCCGGTGAGTGCTGGCACACAGTTCCAGATAAAGAGAAAAAGAAAGTGTGCTAAAGGAAGAGGGAAAGAAAGAGGTGAGGAGAGAGTGAATGCAGGGGCCATTTGGAGGCCCCACAAAGGAAAGCAGAAGAATAGAAGAGGAAGGCAATGAAGGATATCGTGTTGTGACAGATTATCGGGACAGAATAAGGAGTAGGTGCTGCAGAGTGGGCTGCTTACTCACCGTCTGTGCAGGCAATAGATGACTGTCAGTATGAAAACCATGACTCCTCCTGCAACCACTCCAGCAATGATAACAGCGGTCTTGTTAAGTTGTCCTAAAAAAAATAAAATTCACAGTTAGAGGATTCCCATACAAAAGCCAGTAAGTTTTTCCTTTAGCAGGTTTTTCCCTGTACCTTCAGACAACGTCTCAAACTGTTCCTCCAAGCTGGAAACTCCTTGGCTACCATCAGAGCCCAGAGCCTGGACCTTGACCCGGTAAGCCGTGCCTGGGGACAGATTGTCAATCTGCACAGAGTTTTTCTCCAGGTTCAGCACAACAAACGTAGGCACATCGGGTTTATTGTCCTAGAGAAATGAAAAAGTCAAACAACAAGCCCAGCGTTACTGCAGTATAAAATGGCTGTTTTCATGCAATCGTCTGCTCAGGGGCTGAGAGATGTTCAAATTGCATGTTTATTACACCAAACCTCAAAATGCATTTCCTAGACGCTTTAATCATGCAAATAGGGACTAAATCTAGAATCTTTCATTGAAAGGTTTGGTCAAGGACTAATAAAAGGTTTGCTTACCTTTTTGTGGTAAGAAAGCTGGTAGCGGATACGCTGGGACTGGACACGTGGACGGGGGAAAACATCCCAGGACAGAGACAAACTGGTGGTATCTCGTTCAACCAGACGCATCGAAGTAATTTTGGGTGGATCTGAGGATAAGAAAATGACTTTTGAGTATATATGCTGATGAATTTAAAAAGAAAGTTCATAAAGGAAAATATAGATTCCTTCTTGTAAAAAGTCACTCCTCTTACAGTTGCCTCAGAGAGAGCTTCAGATATTACTGCAGGATAGATAGCATCACAGTTCATCACCAGAACTCACCTGTGTAGTGAAGAGATGTATGCAGTTTGGCTGAGGACGGTGGCCTAAATGTGCTCGCTTTTGCCTGCTTGGCAAACATGGACACCCCACTGTGCACCTCCACAGTGAAGGTGTAGTTGCAGAAGGGGTCCAGCTCGCTCACTGACACCTTGGTATCAGTCAGGAGCATGTTGGGTGGGTCATAACGAATTTTCTTTCCACAAGGTTGGCAGGAAGAGCCCTCGTTGCACCCGCAATGCTGGCAATCGACGCTGTAGTTGATGTCAGTTCGACCGCCGGTATCCTCAGGGGGCTGCCAGGAGAGAAGGAGCTTTCCTGGGGAAAGGCTGCTGGTGGTGGCTTTTAGATCTCGTGGGGCAGAAGGGAGGCCTGACAATGAGAAATCAGAAAAAAAATTAAAATAAAGAAAGTATAAGACAAAGGACAGGAAACATGGTTTACATGTTTGATGTTTGGATTGGTTGTTAGTATCAGCAAAGCATTGGTTGTCAGTGGAGCAAATAAACATGCTAGACTGTTGTTTATGCAGCCTGGTAGTGTTAGGCTATGGTGTTTTATGGGAGTCTCTGTCTGTCTGGCTCCTTAAATTATAGGCAACAAAGGCTTTCTCTGTGCATCTCTACTTTTTTAGTGTTTGATGACATTTTTTGCTGTTATTCTCACCTGAACAAGGTCCAGTGATGGGATCCGTAACAGCCCGAAAGAAGCCATCCTTGCACGGACAATATGTAGCACCAGAGTTGTGGCTCTGGGTGTTGGCAGGACATGGCTCACACTTGCCACTGGTTCCCTCAGCTTTGAAGAAGCCTGGCTGACACTCTGCAAAGACAAAGAGACATTCACAGCAGATGATCAGCCAAAGAGGACAATGGGGACTTCTGGCAGCACCCTAAATGACACAGAGCAAAGCCAGTCTCTCCAGATCATTCAAGCCTCTTTGAAATGTTTTGAACTCTTCACCTCTGAGAGCAACACGCCGAGGTCGAGGGGACAAGTTATTATGTCACAGCTAAAGACCATATGTAGGCAGGTGATAGAGAGAAGGAAGGAAACCACCCGAGGCAGAAGTCTGCATAGTGTTCAGTTCACTCTTTAAAACTTTGTCAATTGCAATTAAAATGCTGCTCATTTAAGCCAAGCCCTGAAACAAAATCGTGTAGTTCCTTCCATGCTGCCACTCAAGCAGTTTTTCACACACTCTTCTTAATGCTGTTGCGGCTTTCTTACTGCCTCCGTCTCAGGAAACGTAACCAGTACATCGACATTCCACTACCCTTTGTCAGATTTCATTGCTAAATAAGTAAAGGTGCACAAGCAACTTAGCAAAGCACCCAAGCAGCCCTTTGGGTGCCAAGTAGCCAATTGTATTTATTTTTTTCTCTCAGAGACCCACATGGATTCTTTGACAACGTATCACCCATATAAGATGACATATAATTTCACACTATGAATTCTATATAAAGACAGACAGTACAGGTAGCACACTCAGCTGTGCATGTAATTCTGAAATATGAACATAATACAGTGTGAAATTTGCTTTGTGATCGAACCATCAAGGAGAAGGAAATTGAGCCGGCTGGCCTTTAACTCTGCGAGAGCATTCCAGCGGCTGCTGCTCACACCATTGGATGTTCACACAAACGCACACGCCAGTGTATGCATCGCACACACGCACCCACAGCCGTCTGTATGCACAAAATACACAGACATGCTTGCAAAGCACGCTAGGCAACACATTCTGGCATCAGGAGAGGGATTATGTCTACTGCCTGTCACCTGTTCATGTCCCTCTGCTTTTTCATTTCACCTCCACACATCTATGCACATACACACACATTTCCTTCTCTTATTTTTAGTTTTCTCTGAGATGGATATTCAAAGATATTGAGAATTTAAATGAGTGAGAGTATGTACACCACAAGGCAGAAAATGATAAACCAACATGCATCATATGAAACAGATCTTAAAGATAACTCTGGTAAAAGAGAGATCCGGTACTATAAAAACAGTTTGTGTTTAGCAAGATGAAAAAAGGTTTTCACTGTAAGTGATTCCTGGTGCAGCAAAACCCAGACAGGGTAAAGCCTTAAAACAGTCAATGAAAAGCCAACAGTTTGCGAGGTCAGATTCCAGAAGAGGCTAATTGGAAAAAGTAGAGCCAAGGACAAATACAATATCAGACTCGCACTGAGATACAGTCTTGCTCGCCCTTCAGAATGGCTTGCTTTGGAGAAGCTCATTTCGAAGCCACAAGTGACCACATGGAAGACGGAAAGCACATGGCTGCTGCTCATTTGAGTCATATCAAGGAGCTTTAGTTGATTGACCGTGAGCCTTGCTTTAACTTTGTTGGCTTTTTATAAACTTGCGGTTCACCGAGCTGACGCAGAGCATATGTGAGGAGGTGTGTGTTATCTAAAGAGCCTGACAACAATAGTGGCAAGAAAGATCGCTTGGCATGAGAAAGGTATGGATTTTTGGTCCAGAAGGAATCCATTGAGTTCAGGCTCCTTGCTTGACAGCATCTCCTTTTGTCTAGGGCAGCTGTTGCACTTATAAATACGTTTACTCATTAACACAGACTTGACAGAAGACAGGCAAGGCAGGACAGAGGCAAGACAGGGGAACAGAAGGGTTAAGAAAGGCAAAGAGTGATACTGTATCCCTCTGTAGATTGAAGTAAGAGGGGAGACATGCTGGGGCGAACTCTTGGTCTGAGTAGGAGGAACAGCTGCTGCCCCAAACCCTGATTCATTTGCCCACCTCTCCTTCTAGTAATCCCCAAATTCCTTGCTCCCCTGCTTTCTCTCCTCCCAGCTAACCCATTAACATTGCTATTCACCACTGAGCAGCAGGCAAGAAGAATGCCTTGCCATTCAAAAGCTGAAAGGAAAAAACATACAGACACAGGCGTTGCAGATGGGAATAACTGAAATGCCACTCGGCATCTGAATAGAGAAGGACTTGCCTCTTTTTGGTGTTACATTGCAAGCTGCAATGCATCGTGGTCAGGCCTTTGGTGAAGATGGCCTTACACTGTGTTTTGCCTCTATAATCAAGATGCATTCCAGAGCACACCACCCAACAGGAGGCCTGGAGCTCACATAGCTTCAGCTGCAGCCAAACTTTTTGGTTGCAAAGGTGAGGGAGTTTGTGCATCTCAAATATTCCAAATATGAGTCACAGCAAAGTAAGAGGATTCCTCAACAAAAAGGAGAGGTCCGGCGAAAGCGAGCTTCCTTGTTCCATGGAGACGCTGGACAGGGGGCTTTGGATTGTTGCTGGACACAACAGGAAACAGGAAGCATGCGGCTGACGCTGCCTTCCTTCCTAAAACAGCCAATCAAAGCTTGAAGCCATGAGGTACGAAAAGCAACAGAGTAACCTAAACGGAGGGTAAGAGTCTGAGACAGAATAATAACCAAAAAGGAAGCCAAAATGTGTTGACCCAACACGAACACAAGCACGAACCCCATATACCGGTTTCCTGAGATGATGGATCTCATAAACACAAGTTTCTGGGCGACTTTGGAGGTGAAAGACATTTAACAAAGTAAGAATAACCATTTTTGTATCTCCCACTTGTTACAAACAAAGAACTGTTTGTCATGTTAGGGGCCTGCGCACCTTGAGTGGGACCCTGTTTGTTTATAGAGAATGAGTGCAGGGGCCCATTACATTCAGGGAGCCAGTGTGACTCTAGAGCCTCTGAGGGCTTACCGGTGTGTCGGCAGAACTTAAGATGGATGAGAGGGCGACAGTGATGAATGCCCGGTCATATAGATGTATGAATGGGTAACATGGTGGATTGACAAGAGAAATCTGCCCCAGGACATGACGAATAAGTAGAACAAGGGGGGGGGCCCTGACAGTCAGGTCCGGCACTGAGCTTTTTAAAAGGCAGAAAGGTCGTGTCTGCCTCGGGGTGAGTTAAACTGTGCATGACTTTACGCAGAGTCAGTGGCCAAGTAAAACAAACACATGCTCGCACTGACGAGGAGGAGAGGCAGAAAGGTTAAAGTCAGAGGAACGGCCAGCGAGCTAAAGAGATGTTGGAAAAATAAAGCCAAGTAAGAAATAAACAGTGTCAGATCTGTATCAGAGTGGCTCTCCGGTCAATTCTGAGGGCAAAAGAGCCTGGCTTTGTCTTTGCACTCATTTATTTCACTTCCCCTCTTTTCATCTCTGAACTGCACAAACCCTGCCTGAAATGGCAATATGTCATGTCAGTCTGTTTATATGCAGGGTGACAACAAGTAATTAGCAGTCCGAGGGTACCTGGGTTGCAGGAACAGAGGGGGTCTCTGATGGGGGAGGAGGACCGAGTAACATGAGCCAGAGGCCATGGAGGTAGAAGGGGGAAGAGGGGGAGCAAGGAGCCATAAAGGTGTAGGGGCTGATGGAAGTGTGAGCGTGTGGGTCAAAAGGGGGGAGGGGTGTTGGGGACATTAGTGAAAAAGATTAGCTGACCAATGGAGCAGCTGTGAAGGCATTACATTTGTTTTACAATTGCACCCAGGCTTTCATCAGGGGTTGTTAACAAACACAATAAATTCCCTGATCCCCTTTCACCTCTTACTCCCTACGTTCCCTGGTATTTAGCGACAGGAGGAGGGATACAGGGAGTGAAATCTTCAGATTAAATCTGGGTTGGAAGGATCTGAGGAAGCCCCCCTGGTTGACAAAAAGCTTCCAGGGACCAGAGTTGAGCTTGTTTTAATAATTTCCAGAAAAACAGGCGGAAAAATGCAACAACATCTCACCTCACCTTCCCCAAGCTCAAATGCTGACGGCTGTCGGCTTCCTGTCCAGGGGAAGTGACCAGAACAGGACCAAATGCACCAATAAACAAAACGACTTATCAGGCAGGACAACAAAATGGAAAGCAGCTGAGTGAGGCCTCGCAGCGTTGACCGACAATGAAAAACCCTGAGCCAACGGGTCGGGGGAGTCACTGAGGGATTAGGTGACCTCCGGTTTCCGCTGAGGGCTCGTCCTGTTAGTAGCGAATGGTGGGTGCAGGGCTGCTCTGCGCTGGGGGGCATGACTGACTGATTGCGGGGAAGGAAAGTGCTGACCTCACACACCAGTGTACAATACAAAGCGCTTCACATTGCTCTGCACTCCCCACAACACTCACACATACATAAACACAGCCTTCAGGCTTAGGAATGTCACCAAGAGGAAATATGTCCCAACTTCCATGATAGAACTGACAGACACAGGCACGCTTGAAGGCTAAAAATGGTTAACAGTCGACTTTAGATGAGGGCAATATAAAGAGAGTGCAACCTGAACAAAACAGTAAGCTATATACATTTTAATCCAATAATCAATGAAAATATCAAACTATGGCTCAAACTAAACTATATTTTTTTGATAATTCTAGAAATAAAACATTATTCTTTTCTTCCTTTTGAAAAAAGAAAACTTTAATCATATGAAAACAGTGTCAAACCCAGAGGGAATTATCATCATTATCAAGTTAATGCTGGTTATACTCCACATTTATAGCCCCAAAGGTCGGTTATATCACCAACTGAAGGCCGGTTACCAGAGCAGACAGCCTGACTTGTAATCTGCTTGTTAGTCTTGTAAAAGGCCTGTTCTCCAAAGAGCAGGACAACAAAAGGATATATTTCGTGCAATAAACAGTAGTTAACTACTAATAAGCTTAATGCATGGTCCCTTTGGTGAAAAAACTGTTATCTGAACATTTTCCACAAGGTCTCCAATAACTGGTAAAGTTGCGCCGATGCCATATTTTGGCCCCGATATCAATACCCGAAACCTGGCTGTAAAGTACTGGCCAATACCGATACCATCTGTTTGAAAATGATGTGTGTGTGTTTAAATGAAGAACTGCATAATACTTGGATGTAAAATAAGCAGCAAAAAGACTAATACAAAGTGAATCCACTAGAACCTTTTGTACTGTATACCTGGTATGGGTGACAATAGTTTATAAACTTTTGGCTCTCAAAATGGTATCGGTGCCCTATTTGTTGGTACTCGTACCGATACCACCATTTTAGTGCTGGATCGGGACCCTGTCCAAACTCGGATCGGTGCAACGCTAATAACTGGCACCAGATTTTGGCAAATTTAATCTAAAAGAAAATAAAGGATATCTTTTTGGATGATGCACTTTCTCGAACCACAAACAGACCAACTTTTCAGACAATCAAAGACCCTCTTTTGGGCGACATATCCAGTATCACTGTTTTTTTTTTTAAATAATTTTCAAGGTGCTCTCCAGTAAAAATGCCTAACAAGACGGTGCGTGACACCAGTTGAAAGCCCCCCTTCCGTCAGTCTAATAAATCTAACCAGCTCCCACAAGATTACCCTGCAAGGCAGACGTTGCATTGGCACAACATCTGAGAAATGAAATAAACCAAATGAATCATAGTGGCTTTTAAGTGGCAAGGTAGGAAAACAAGGCTTGTCAATCAGAAATGTGTTGCCTGATAAGGAAGTGACTCAGCTGTTTTATGACCAGCTACAGAGGTTGAGAACCAAGAGAAATTTGGTGGAGCAGAAAATGTTTAGCCTGGGCGGGATTATGCTTCTGAAGTGAGATGATTCTATTATGTGAAATCCACCTTAAGCCTGCTAAATCGAATCTCTGCCATCTCCACGGGTGCTGCCCTGTCTCTCTTTCTACCCACAACATCAGATAAGCTGAAATTGCACAAGACCTCGCTTTAATTATCATGAACTCAAAGGCTTCAGGTACAAGCTGAATTTAAACCTCTATTCTCTCCTTCAAAGATTTAAGGTTTATTTTCCAAGTGCAGAATTAGCAGTCCAAATCCCAGCATCAATTGTCAAGGTAATCAACAAAAACACAAATAGATGGTTAAGGTTTCATCTGTATCTCTGTCTAAATGTTTACGCTTTGACCGCCATGTGAATGGGACTGGCTGTTGTTCCCTGATTGGTTGCATTGTTCTGATTTTGCCCCTATTTATTTTTACGAGTCACTCTGAGGGACATGTATTTATCAAGGAGAAATACTGAGAGCTTAGACAGTCTAAATAGTCCCATCAGGGCTATGTGAAACGGGATGTTTAAAGTCTTTTGGTGTCATATTCATGACCTGCGCGTTAGCCAAAAGCAACAGCCTCCGTGTGATTTCATGGGCCACGTGAACACAAAATAAGAAGGGAAAAAACTTTCTGTTTGTGTGTTAGTCTGTTGCATTTGGGGCTGCTTACACAGCAATGTGTACCTCGAAGAGTAAACTGCACATGGCTCTGCAAAATAATCATGGGAATAATGTGTTGCGATAAGAAACTGCCAAATAAATACAAGATTAGGGGCAGAAAATGAGGCTAAAATAGTCTGAGATGGGGAGGATATATGGGGGCAGAGGATGGAAGGAGAGATTACACAAAGGCAAAAAAAGCCAGCGGAACCAGTACTTACTCCGCTGAAAAAGACCAAACACACCCAAGTCAATTACTACCCATACAAATCACTCACCACACTGTACAGCTACGCTACAGCTTAGTCACCAACTGTTCCTTACATCAGCCGAGGACAAGTTTGGAGACATGGAGGGAAGGAGTGGGAGAGGAGGAAATTGTTTACTGGAAGCTCCTTGGCGAGTGAGAAAATTACTGGAATTCAGGGGACGGTTGTTCCACCAACACGCCATTCTCTCCCTAGCACTAAAACAGGCGCTCCCACATCGTGTCTCCGTTTATATACAGAGCCCTGTGCAACCATCATGTTGGATTAGGGCCTGTTTGCTGAGGCCTTAGGGTAGCTGACAAGGTGTGGCTCGAGACAGTTTAACAAAAAGTACGCAGAGGATCAGCTGCTGCAGATCCAGCCAGAGGAGACAATCATTATTCCCAAGCTGGATGGAGGCTAAGAAAGATCATGGATTGAGTAACTGGATGAAATTATTTAAAGTTGCTCTATGAAAAAAACATGTTTAATTGTACAAGAGGTTTTAAAGTAGATGCCAGATTTGCATTAGGGAATCTCTTTCTGAACATGTTATAACTCATTTAAATGTATTTATTGTGCATTAATCAAGGGTGAGCAGGACATGAAACCAGTTCCTTGCCAAACAATAAGCATAATCTACACTCAGACTAAGCTACAACATTTCAATCACATTAAGCATTTGCAAAACATAATTTCTGAGCATGCACACCATGTTAAATGCATAACAAACCTAAGAAAGGAACGAGTAAGTAATGAGTTTTAAAGAGTTTATAGATTCACTTATAACATATCTAAAAAATATTTATTTTATATTGGAATGCTTATTGTAAAGTGGTGCCAGAATATGTTACAGCAATACAGACGAGGAAAGAAAAAGTAAAACATGTCAAACAGTGGTAATTAACTGACCCAAAAGGTTAGAACCTCCCAGTCAATTCTCATACACTTTATTGCATTTCATGTGACCAACATTAAATAACCCATAAATGTGAGGTCAAATTAAACCTTTGGTGTTTTTATTTTAAAAAGCTAAAATAAATGTCTTGTGTCAGCTGATCTACACCATTCTATATCATGTGTGGTGCTAGACTTGAGGTTTTTGTACTCTTCCGAGGGGAATTTTGCTCTATTCTTCTTCCCATCTAATAGCTCCCCCATCTCAGCTGAAAGCATCCACGATGCATGATGCTGCCACCACCCTGTTTCACCATAGGAACTGTGTGCTTTGATAGGGCCCAGAACAACACAGTCTTTTTGAGCCCCCCCTCTACACCTACCGCTCCTAGACCTGTTCCTCACTCATCGTCAGTTTATTTTTAAAATTTACTCATAAAATCCCTCAAGATTTTATTTGGTATCAGAGGAAATTGTGGCTGTATGCATACATAAAAAAACCCCACATTTTTTGGTGGGTAAATAGCTTAAAAACCTTCGCAGTCCAAATTATGCACTACATTGTTTTTGGTATAGCACATACAATGGAAATAAAATGTAATTATATTTATTTTTAAGCGTCTTCATCAATTATACAAGCACTGTGCTTCAAAATAAACCATTTGTAACCCTGTTTTAGAGAACAAAAGACCCTTTTTGTTCCTCCCTACTGCCACTTGTTATGATTTACAACCTGCAAGATTCTTACACGTCTTCGCAGAGCAGTAAATGTTTTATCTTCCCTGACTTCTGGCCCAATGGTAACAGATAGTGTGAACACAGAGAAGCAGAGACGGAAGAAAATTCCCTTAAACAAAGCATTTAAGGAAAAAGAAAGAAAATAGTACCCCAGAAAGAGGCACAAGTATTCCTTCTGCCATAACTACCACCACACAGAGAGAGCCTATGAGGAGACGGAGACAGAAACCAGATGAAGTCACAGATCTTTACTTTAACAGGTCCCACTGGGAAGACGAGTTATAAAATTGAGTGAAAACATGGCAGAACATGGAAAATTTCAACTTAAATATGGAGAAAAAACACCACAGTTGAAGTTTTTGTGGTTGTTCTACCCACAGCAGCAATCCACTCAGGAAAGAAGTGGGGAGAATGATTAACAACGTGTCTGTAGGATATTCCTCTTTAAGCCCTCGGAACCATTCATCCTGGCTCCGCGCTGCAGCCCTGTGATTCATTTCCATCTAAATCTGCACACGTCCTCATGCATCTCGGACCTGTCATCGGCCTTCTTCCTGGTTGACTTTTTTTTAGGAAGGTGGGCTATGTGTGTGTGTGTGTGGGTGCGTTTTTAGGGGGGTTCTCTTTGTTTAGTGGTTTTAATATGAGGGCTTGACCTGGACCTGGCCTTCTTTACCCTGTCCCATCACCTCCACCACCGTTCCTGAGAATTCCATGATTTTGGAGTAATGCTGGGAGGCTCCTACTCAGCAAACTGATCAGGAATGTACCAGTAAAGTGGGGGAGAGTAGGTGTTGGAGGTGGGCTCTATCGGCCGCACAGGGAAACACAGCACTTCATTGTTCTCTTACCTTTGCATTCCACTCCTCACCTCTCTCTGCTCAGAAAAAAAAAGCTCACATGCCTCCTCTAAACACAAACCCTGGCCTTTTCTCCCTCATTCCTTCCTGTCTCCTTCCTGATCATCTCACCTGGATCTTTTCCCTTAGCTAAATATAACGCACTGACAGAAAATCTCAGCTTTTTTACCATGCTATGACAAATAGGAGGTAAAACTAAGTGGGAGAGCAAATATATCAGGAACTGGCTGAGTAGGAAAATGCAGCATTTTCTCTGACTATGAGTAAAAGCATTTTTTTTTCGGGTTGTGCAAGTGTGTAGCAAAAACAAAAAAAGCTGAAGGAGGAACGTCACGTCGGGCTGATGGCAGGCTTTGTGTGTTTTGTCATGGAGAGGATCTCCACAGGCCCTCACACGCCGCTCTCATGCAGACACACACCCCAAAGCTGCAGCTCTGATACGTTTGAGAAACAAAGGGGGGAGCGATGGTGTGTGTGTGTGTGTGTGTGTGTGTGTAGGGTGCTCCTGTTTTCTGTGATGCATGTTATGAACAAAGTCAGTGAGGCTCAGCAGCTTTCCCCTTGCCTCCTCCCCTTTCCTTCCATCCGCCTTGAAGATGCTAATCCATCACTGTACAGTAGCCCCCTTCACTGCTTTGATTCCCCCTCACTACAATAGAGGACTTCTTTACAGCGAGTTAAAGCACAAATATGACAAGAGAACAAAGTCAAAGGCCTGAGTTATGGCCGGTGTGCTGTGCCAGCTCATATCCAGATAAGAGGACAGGAAATCACCTGATGCAATAAGCTCTAAATTATGAACTAGGAGAGGTGCAGCCCAAATGTTACAGTAAGACACTCATTAACCAGGATATATAGGAGATAAGCTGATCAAGGCTATGAGGGGCATAAAACCCCACAGACTATACATGCTAAATCTGAGTTTACATAAACTATAGAGATTAGTTGTTGAAATGGGGGAAATAAAGCTACCTATTATCTTTTGAAAGCTTTTCTCACTGCCCAACTATTCTAATAACTCATCCAAACTAGAAACATATTTCAGAGAAGAATTTATAAAGATTTACCCTGGAAAAAAAAGATTAAAAATATTTCATAAAATACAGTTACGCCCAAAATTATTCATCCCCTTGAAAGGTAAAGGAGGGAAAAGAAGATTAATGTGATGGTGAGGTGACCTTTAAACCCAAATAATCATTTTAGAAAACTAATGGAAGCAGTGATTATGTAATAAAAGTGGTTTCGATTGCCACACATGATTTCTTGGAATTATTAAGGGCAATATTTATATTGAAATTTAATTTTTTTTCAAAAGAAAATCTTAAAACCTTTTTTTTTACTAATAATGTTTTTATATTGGTTAAAATATATACTTAAGATCCAAACGAGCAAGATTTGTGAATAATTTGGGTCTTAACTGAACGTCAAATAAAAAAAAAAAATTAAAAAGCATTTAAATTAAATGCTCTGTGTTTTTTTGTGTCTTCTCTGACATATTGTGTAATTTTCCATGTGTGTTACGTATACGTGTGGTGACACCAAAGGCCAAGCTGTAAAATTTGCCTCCAAAGGCTGCTACAGTGAACTGCTAATTGGAGCCAAAGCCGAAAGCTAAATGCACTTTTCCTCCTTGTATCAGTTTCGGGTCAGGGATTATGCCAGGACATGTAGAAGAAGGCCTCGGCATTCTTCCCACAGCGGGGGGAATTTGTGTTAGCCGAGGGCAGAATTCCACCGAGCTATGATAATAGCACCTATGATAAATATTTGTCATACAGGTCTGTTTTATAACCTGGGGTAATTAAAACCAAGATAATCTAAGCTTTTAAAAAAACCACTGTAAAATGGAAGCACTTAGCATTTGCCTGGGCAGGATAAGGTACAGTACAGAGCAAAGCCTTAGTTGCTCTTCCTGTCGTTAAATATCTCCTCCAGAGGCTTTCTTGAAAACTTTCCAGCTGATCTTGAGGAAAAGTTCTTGATCTTTTTCCTATAATGGATTTCAAAGCTTTGCTTTGGACGTTGACTGCTTCCTCTAAATTCCTTTTTAAGTTTTTTAATTTTATTATCTATAATAGATAAACTATTTTGACGTAAAAGCTATTAACTCAAACAAAAAATATTGTTTAGCATATACATTTACTATTACAATGGCCAAATTTATTACCAACCTTCCAAAAATTTGGATGTAAATGGATTTTTCAAATATTTTTAAGTTGGTGAATCAATGTTTTTATTGAATTTAGAAAAAAATACATTGAAAATTATGAAATTCTGACCCCTTTACACTGAAAAGCAAGTTTTTGTAGCCTATTCAGTTAACCCCAACCACCTTTAAACCAACTGATTCACTTTTCAAACATGTTTTCGTGCCATTAGGACAAAAGACAATGTCATCTGTTCTATGTCTGTTTAACAAACTTTTCCTAACCCCCGCCCAGTTTACATTTTTTAATAGAACTCAACAAAAATCACCAATAAGATAGTTTGACACCAATAAGCTTTAGTTCATCTGAAAATCTGCCATATAACCGACTGAAGCTTGGTTACTTTCTTAGGCTTTAATTGGATTTAATTTTTAAACATGTAACTTTCCGACTATTTTAGATCAGACATATTTATCAAGCAATGGCACTTTAATTATTTTTTGTTCACTGTGCAGGGATGCTAAAGAGAGGAAGAAAAAGTCTAAGGAGAACTTTAAAGGACCTTCAAAGAGGCTAAAAAGCTTTTGCTCAAGAAGACAATAAAAGGTTACCTTGAAGTCTGGGTCCTTGAAAGAAAGAGGTGCTGATTTAAAACTTTAAGACCAAAGAGCTTACCTTCACAAGAATCTTCCACTTCTTCATAACCGGGATTACACTGGCACTGTCCAACCGGGACCACCCACTCCCCGTCCATAGTGCAGTATATTCGAGGTAAATCCACACTTTCAGCATTGTCGATGCACCTCCCAGTCACCTCCTTGAGCCCCTGGCCTTCACCTCCAGCCACAGTCTCAGGGAACAAAGCAAGGCTCTTTGTTGTGGCCGGGCAAGTTTTGTAGTACACCCTGACAGAGAGGAGAGCGACGCAGGCTCCGATGTCTTGGAAGGCCAAGTAGAAACCCTTCTGAGATAAATTTTCCACAACTTTCGTTTCCGTGTTGATGTGCATTTCGTTTTTGTTAGTTCTTTCATCTGGAGCTATCGTGGTCACCTTCTTGAACTGCACCTTGTGGAAGGTCGTGCCCACGTCTGCATCCGCCTCTGATGAGTAGAGGTTAAAGGTCTCCTTGCAGATTAATGAGGCACCATCAAATGAGTTGCAGTCGCGCACGATGAATTGGAGTTCTACAAAAACCCGAGAGACCGAAGGGTGCCTCTGGATGAAGGTGGTGCGCAGCCAGTTGTCCTGCTCGCGCTCGCCGACATTGCATATGGAGTAGGCATAAAACTGTGTGCCATTCAGGGTTTTCTGGGTGACCTCCCACTGCAACAGAACCACAGAAACCAAAAAAGGTTAGAGGTAGGAAAGCTTGAGAGCTTCTAACCATGTGGGACCAAACCTAAACTAAGGGGATAGCTAAATAAAGGAGCGACCATATAACCATGAAGGTTCGGCCGCTGTAATCTGAACCAGGAAACAAAAACAGAGAGAGTGCAGAGAAGTCCGTCGCTCCTCACAAGAGTAAATACAGACCTTTACATCAATGCAGCATTTCTTTTAGACATGGACACCCATTTTCTAAATCCCTTAAGCCTAAATGCATCACAGACTTGAAGGACTTTGGTTGATGATGCATTTTTGACATTGCATAGAGACAAGATTATTTCCCATTCACTTTCTCACATGTTGGCATCCTCCCCAGACAGCATTGCTGCATGCAAACTGAATTCTCCCACAAATATGTTTGAGAAAAAGTGACAGCAGATTCTAACCTTGGCTCAAGAGGAACAACTGGCCCCCATGGAGGCAGAAGCTGCGGTTGTCTCTCTGTATGCAGCCACTGTGTTATTAATTAAAGGAATGTGCTTTGCTGGCAGGGTGTGTGGGTCTGCATATAAACTTGATGAACAACAGCAGAATGTACACCTCTTATAACGACCCGGTGGAACATTTTTTTCTCACTTTTTTTTTACAACCTGCCATATAGCTATGAGATTTTTTTAAGGCAGCAAACATCTGAAACGTATTAGTAAAAAAAAAAAAAAAAAAGTGAAACTAAAGTGTCCGAGAGATCATTCAAGCTGTTACACATCTCTGAGAAAGTTGAGTGAACCACTGAGCAGCGTGCCTGCACATGCCTTTGAGTCATCAGCACTTGAAATGAGGCTATTTACAGTGAATCTGCATGTGCCATACTGGTCAATTACTTCAAAACCACATGATGGAGGAAGGCACACATGTCTCTGGTCTGCTCATGGTAGAGAGACAACCGCAGCATTTAAGATTCATCCCTAAATCTAGACATTTTCCCCTGCTCTAAGGAAAAAGGTAGCTCTCGCTGACTGGCTCCATCTGAGGCCCCTCCTCTCTGCAAAGAGGTACCACATGCTGCAAACTTTAAAACTTAATTGCTCTCTAACATACAATTCTGAAGCTGGAGCCTCGAAACCACAAGAAGCCACAAGTATTCCCAGTTCAGAGGGAGCAGCTATTCTATCCGCCTATATATGTGCTTTGGAGCAGCCTAGACACGCTCTGGAGGCAGTTCTTGATAGGGTACCTTACCTTAAACTGTCTCTTCTATCTGTACTTAAGCAGGCTTTAACCAACAGGTTTTATAAAAACACTCACATATGCTTTAAACACACACATTGAGCAATCGTGAGACAGTGATGCAAAATGTTCTTGGTACAGTTGTGACTCCCTTCCTGCACATTTTCTCCATGCTGATCTTTCCTGAGGCAAATTCCTACTGAAAATGTGGGAGTTAGAGGAGAAGCAAAGAGCTCTACTCACCCCAGATGTCTCTCCCTGCTTTGGGGGCCAGGTCAGCCAGCCCAGCTCTCCTCCTCTTGCCTTCATATCCAAAAGCACCTCTGTGAAGAAACAGCAATAAGTTCAATAAACAAAAAATATTGAATTTTTTTGTTTGTTTTTACAATATAACACATTATTTTTGCTTGGAAAGGCAAAATATCTGTCCTCGAAAGAACTTTCTGTCTTATTTACAAACTTATTAACTTACTTACTTAAATAAGACAAAAAAAAAAATCATAAGACAAAAAGGAGCAACTTGTCAAAAACAGAAAAAAAAAATATAAAAAGTTTTGCGAACTCTACAGCAGAAACTTCACCTGCCGCTCTTAAAAAATTATAGTAGCGCACAAACCGCGTCGCAGTATTTATAAAAAGTTGCGCACCGAAATATGACATATTTATATACACGTTATAGACTGAAACAAACAACTTTTATAAGAATCTTTAAGTCAAATGTTTGATCCGTGTTGTTAAAGTTAAACACAAATATTTCCTGTTTTTTAAAGTTCTCTGAAGGAGGCTCCCCGCATGGCACGCGTGCTTCCTTTCAGTTGCTACAAGAAATATTCCTTAGAAAGCTGAGCTTTTTTTTTTTTTTTTTTAAACAAACTCACCTTCATTTGCCTGTAAGGTTATTAATATCCCGTTGATGAGAACGTATGAGAATAACAAATGTCTGCTTGCACCAAAGAAATCCATTTGGGAAACTTTGCTCTCCGCTCTGCGCTCTGCTCCTGTCGCTTGGCTGACTGCTCCTCAGAGGCGCTGCGCTCTGCAGCTCATTCACAAACGGCCCCAATGCGCGTCACCGACTCCGCCCGCTGGAATGTGCGCGCGCCTTCACGTGCGTGTTTTTTTTAATGAGTGATTGTCGATTGGTGTTGTTTACTGTGCGCGCGCGCCGATGTGAGTCTGTTGGGAGGGGTGCTGGTGATGGGGAGCTTTTTTTGTGTGTTTTCGGTAGTTGGAAGGCGGATCGAGCCGCCTGAGAAACTTTTGAAGGATTGTGGAACATTTCGCGCATTGAAGCATGGGCGGTTCTAGACGGTGGCCAACAGGGGCCAGTGCCCCAGTAAATCATGTCCTGGCCCCTGTACCAAAGCATAATACTAAAGAAATTCTAATGATGATATGCGCTGGAACAGACATGGTTTCTGATAGGTCCTTTGGATCTATTTCAGAGCATGGGCAGTTCTAGACAGGGGCCAACGTGGGGCCAATGCCCCTGTGGATCATGTCCCGGCCCCTGTTATGGCCCCTGTACTGAAGACATAATACTCAAAGAAATTCTAATGTTGATATGAGCTGGAATGGACATGGTTACTGATAGGACCTTTGGATCTATTTAATTTTTTTTCTTTAAAAATTCTGCTTTACTAATTATTTAAAAACAATAAGGTGATAGCTTCACTGGAATTGAGATAGGATCCCAGTTTTCATCTGCTAAATGTTTTTTTTTTTTTTTTTTCAAAACAAATTGCTCTAATTTTTAGAAGTGACTTATCAGTTTTTTTCTTGAGTTCTAATTCAGATTTAATAGAAAAATATTTTAACTTAAATTAAGTCCAGATTATGTAAAATTATGAATTATAATTATGAACATATATTGACCTCATAAGAAATAGAATTTTAATTAAACCTAATTGTATAGAAATGTAACTTCATGCTGTTCTCTTAATATATTTGAATCCCTTGCCCTGTTTTTTATTTCATGCTTTTCTGTGCCCAAATGAAAACACTCTGGCCCCCTGGTACATTTGGTCTAGAACCACCACTGATTCAGAGGTCTTCAACACGGGGGTCCGTGACCCCTAGGGGGTCCACAGAGGTACTGCAAGGGGGTCGCAAAAGTTTTGGTTGGTTAGACCTTTATTTATATTCCCCCCTGCAATTTTTTCCACTAATTGAAATGTCTTTAAATCCACATTAAGA
>NW_015151374.1:158234-159230 GCF_000732505.1 Cyprinodon variegatus | reverse complement strand
TTTTACTAGTTATTTAAAACAATAAGGTGATAGCTTCAGTGGTATTGAGACAGTTTACCACTGTCTCAATAAAGTGGTATTGAGTTTTCATCTGCTAAGTGTTTTTTCAAAACAAATTTTTAAAAATACTCAAATTTTTACAGCTGAATTTATCAAATTCCTAAACTATGAATGTATATTGACATAATATTCCAAATAATAGCTTTATTTTACCTTTTAGATATTTATATAGCTACAATTTTTTGAGTTTCTCTTTTGCTATGCTAAGGGAACTTTATTTTGATTTAATAAATATTTTCAGTTGGAAGACATATAATTTTAATTAAACCTAATTGAATAGGAATTGCACTTCATGCAGCTCTCTTCATGTATTTGAATCCCCTGCCTGTTTTTTTGCTTCATGTAAAAAATATCTTGGCCCCCTGAAACATTTGGTCTAGAACCGCCACTGCATTGCAGCATCAACAACACAGAAGCTTGCAACGTCAAACATAATGGCGAGAATTTAGATATATAAACTGAAGTTAAATGAAACCAGTGAAGATTTTAAACAAATGCTGATGAGATAAAAGTAGAGAAACACTACCTTGAACATTTTTGCATGCAACAGTTTAAATGCTTGATATGGACCATATACCGCACCAATTCATAAAACAGCATCCACACAGCATAATGCTTCAACTCTTAATGCATCGTATCCAGATCAGGTTATTCAACCCAGTGGTCTAATCTGATCAGAGCGCCTTTTTCCACACATCTGTATCAAAACCCATTTCCTTTCTTTCTTTCAGCTGAAAACATGTTTAAGTTGTATAAACCTGAAAAACTGGTGTTAAATATAGGGTCAGTAATTGAAGTCAGTTTAGAAAACCAAGTTAGTGGCCCTCTTTCACTTTAATAAATGATATGTCAGTACTCTTTAAAGGAATAGTACACCCAAAACATGATTAGCCTTCATTTTCTACTCACCCCCATGCTGAACAACACTCTGGAGTA
>NW_015151374.1:138628-158174 GCF_000732505.1 Cyprinodon variegatus | reverse complement strand
ATCAAAAAAGTACTCCAGAGTGTTGTTCAGCATGGGGGTGAGTAGAAAATGAAGGCTAATCATGTTTTGGGTGTACTTTTCCTTTAAGTTGTTGGTTATTTCAAAAGGTGAAAGTTCAGCTAACTTTCACCTTCCTGTCGTGAAATGCAGGAAAACTTAATTTCAGAGATTTAATGTTTTTTCAATGTTATTTTAACATATAAATGGATGCTAAATGGATGCAGCCAATCAGAGTAATATTTTTTGTTCTTTACAGTGATTAAAAAGGGCTTATCTAATTCTTGTTTTGGTTAAGGTTTAAACTTACCATTAATAAGAAATTGGAATCACCATGGAGGGCTAGACATTAGTGAGCAGAGACTTTTCTCTTTGAAACAATTTTTAAGGTCAGAGGTTCAAAACTCACACTATTAATGTCACTAAAATAAAAAAGTTTTTAAAAATGTAGAAGACACTTGTCCCCATTAAGGTACATTAAGCTCTAAATAGAAAGTATGTTTTTTTTTTTAGAAAGAACTTTAAGATTGGATGTTAAATCATTACTTTTTCTATGTCATCACTACTTTCAGATAAGTTGGGGAGAAAAACACAGCATTTCAGGTAAAATAACATGGAATTCAAAGTCTGTCAAACTTAAAAGCAAAACTTAAAGTCCTAAACTCAAAAATCTGCCAATGTGTTTCCTTTACATTTTGAGTTGAGCCAGCTTTTCTTTTATAAAGGTCAGGTCATTTCCCCCACCTGAGATGTCGACCTCTGCAGCTCCTCCAGAGTTATCACATGGTTCTAAACTGGTTCTCGAAATAGTTGGAGAATGAGACGTTTTTTCTCTGTACCGCCTTGTTGACAGGCAGGAAACATCTCCGGATCAGTCTAAACACACGTTTAGCTTTTTGGATAAGTTTACTATAGTGCAAAGTGGTGGTGCATTGGCAGAGCATAGGATCATCCTAGGTTGGAGTCCCGAGCTGGGTACCTTTGCTCCATGTCTTCCCTATCTCTCCAAAAAGATATAAATTAAGTTAGATATGAATAAATATGGAGCTGACATACAGTACAATACAGTAGATAGGTCTGACCAACTTCATTTGAAAGTTGTTGTCAGTTTTTGGTAGGTTGTTTTAAAAAAAAAAAAATATTGGTTCACCAGTTGATCTCACTCAGGCTGTTGTTTTCCTCCTGCGGCAAGATGACACTTAAGTCCCAGTTATTTACAAATAATTCAAAGTTGCACACGTAATTATTTAATTTACCTTCATATTGTTGTTAATGTAGTTGCAATATCTGCTATGATGCTATTTCTCTGCAAAATGTTAAACTGTTGTTTTTCCTAATCTCTTCACGTTTCTCTACAAGTTGCATTTGTTTATTCCACATTACACATTTCCACATTTATTAATGTCAGCTCTATTTTCGTCTATTTTTAACAGCTCATCAAAGCAAATTCATTGTACAGGTAAAATTCTACTTGTCAAAACAGATTTTTCTGATTCTGACTTTTGGAGTTGTTGTGATCACACCAACCCAAAACCCTATGAATCTAACACCACTTACATGTTCTTCTCCACTATAGATGTATATAATCTGCAAATCTTTTATCTGCTATTATCTGTCATTATTTATCCTGTATTTAAAGGCACTAACATATATAAATAATCCATATCCTAGCTTTCTTGTATAGCTTTCATACTTAGTTATTTTACAACTCTCCTTTTATATATACCATTTATAGTCTATACATACTTAGTCTCTGTGCACATGTAAATAAATATTTATATCCTGTATAGCATTTCTGGATAGATGCAAACTACATTTCATTGCTTTTTTACTACATTGCTTTGACAGTATAATGACAATAAAGTTGGATTCTATTCAAATATTACGAATGTTGACAAAGTAGCCTATTGTTGTTATTAGTTCATGGCGGCCTAGTGGTTAGGGTTTAGAGCAGGCATCCCCAAAGTCTGTCCTCGAGGGCCGCTGTCCTGCAGGTTTTAGAGGTTGCCCTGCTTTAAAACAGCTGATTATAATGATTGCAGTAGAGCAAAAGTCTGTTAATCAGCTTTCAATTAAAATCAGCTGTGCTGGAGCAAGGAAACCTCTAAAACCTGCAGGACAGCGGCCCTCGAGGACCGGGTTTGGGGATGCCTGGTATAGAGCTTGGAATCCTGAGTTTCTGAGTTTGAGCTCCGATCATTGGCAGCCCACTGCTCCCCAAGACGGTGGGGAGAGTTTTTTCGTCGCTCTGTACTTGTGACAGTGTAATGACAATAAAATCTGTAGGAAAAAAAAAAGATAATTCCTCTTGAGATGGTCATTACTCAACAGGAGAGGTTGAAAAGTTGTACTGAAGGCACTTTAAAATGAAGAAGAATTATGTGACTCTTCCAGTGTCACTACTACCATCCAGGTGAGAAAGTCAGTGTGGCAGAAGATAATGACCTACTTGAGACTGACAGCAAGCTGAAGAGGGTCAAGAACTGGCTTTGCAGGTGAGTAGGGGACCAAGTCATCTCTTAATTGTCAAAACAAGTTCTTTACCAATCACATGGCCTAAACCAACAAATATACGCAGACAGAGTTACGAAGAAGGCAGACAAGATTACAGAAGACATTATTCATTCTCTAAGATGCTGATCTCAGCTGCTTCCCTCAGGGCGAAGGCCCTGCCCTCCTTTATCCTCAACAAATAGCACACAATTGTCTTTTATACAATAAGCAATTAAACATTAAACATTAAAAGGTAACATTAACTATTGAGCTTGAACTGCTTTACCAGTGATGGTAAATGTTGATGTCCTGGTTGTGTCTGTATGTCCACTATGTAAACCCTGCAAACCAATTTCCAGTTAGGGACAGATAAAGCTATTTGTCTCAGAAATGTGTGCATTTATTCTGGTTTTATGAAGCAGTTTAAAGCAGGCCTGTTCTTAGCCCAACCATCCATGTTAACGCCTTGCCAATACTCAATCAGTGGTCAAAGTGTTTTCATATAGTAACAGAAACCTTGGATGTAAACCTAGCTTTAATGTAGGAGCATGGTCTCCTGGAAAACTTTAAAAGAAACAAAACATCTTATCTTCTGGCTCTGCAGAAAGGGTTTGATTGCTGATAATCAACTCTCACGGAGGCCTCTTCCTGATGGGAAACAGAATAGACTTTGAAATGGAGCTGAAAAGAACTCAAAGTGAGTGGCTCGCCTCTCTTCACAAATGCTCGGATAAAAATACATGCTGGTGTGAGCATGTCTAATACGACATTTGGTTCTTATAATTTTTCCCTTTCAACTTTTATGCATGTATCAGACATTCAGTATTTAAACTCTGACTGTATGGTGGAAACACACATCTTCATGCAGCGTTCAGTTTTGATTTAGGCCAGAAGGAACAGCTTTATTTAATCCAGATAGGCTATTTTCCAGAACTCATTAGCATTTTCCTACAACAAGCGCTAGCTGAAGTGGAAATCGATGCTTGGAGGTATTTGATGCATGGAGAGGGGCTGATGGGGTGGGTGTAGGATGATCTGATGACAGAAACTGGTGGAATGTGGGGAAGGCCCAGCAGGAAGTCTTGGTAAAGGACCTGTTGAAGGACAACTCAGATTATTGAAATGCCCCATTTCCCACAAACCAACACTTTGTTGCATCAAACACCAACATCATGCCAAAGTTTACTATTATAGTCAACCTTAAAGGGGTTTAAATCAAAATGTATAGCAATTGCTTGGAATGTGTCCGATTAGATTATCTTTGTATGCCTTATCTGTTTGGTTTGTTGAGTGGCTGGAGACAAACTATCGTGAATCAATGGCATATAAATAGATAAATACATTTTACTAAACAACTTTAATTATCCCACAGTGGGCATATTGTCCTTTGTCTTTAGCCCATCTCATTAGGGAGTGGTGGGCTTTCCGATTAGAGGTGTCCAGTGAGCATACCAGTGTTAAGGGTCTGAAACAGGAAGCCAGGGTGACACTCTGACCTCTGCAGCCTCTCTGGGTTAAAAAAGCCTTGCTCTATAACTACAAGAGTTCAACACCAAACTTTATTCACCAATTTGAATACTGAAAATGGTTTCATCTTTTTCTCTGTAGATGTAAAACCAAAAGATAAAAATAACCTGACATTTTGGCAACATTTTAAGCTAAAACAAAAAATAATATTTTATTCATAAAATGATTCTGATGAATCTAAAGGAGATGCAGTGAGGTCTTGCAGTGGTGCAGGATGACCAAGGATGTAAATAATATCAGAGAAAAATAATGAGGTGTACTTGCATACACTGGGCGTAAACTTACATTGAGTATTTTTGATGTACTAAAAAAACTATGCCGTGTTCAAATTCCACATAAGTAGGAGCGTGGTGGAAACTTGACATTATGGCGAAGTTTAAAGTCGTCTGCAGCCTCTAACTGGTTTTCGTCCTGGACATTCCTGTATTTAGCTCTACTTGACCAATGACTTCAGTTCAAGGTTAAAGGTAACTTTATTAGGTGATTATGTTTTGCAGTCTGGAAAGGGGAATCTTAACATTTAAATAAATCTTTAAAAATGAAACACAGAAAACAAACAGAAGGAAGATTAATACTGTAAAACCCAGATATTAGAAGGCATTCCCAGCGCCGCATTGAACATGGTTATGAGAGAACAACAATAAATAAATAAATAAATAAATAAGGCCTATTTAGTATTCCTTAACTGACTGTATTAATTTAAACTAAGAAACAACTTAAAGAGACATAGAATCAGATAAATAAAAGTAAAAGCATATTAAGATTTGCTAAATAATAAATAAATAATGATAAACAAGATTTATGTAAAAGAGCAACAGTGAGAGGAGAAAAACTGGTTCTGTAGCGAGTGGTCCTGAAGGAATCTCCATCCTTCTGGACAGATTTCACTTAAGTTTAAGTTTTCTTCAGGTCAATATACCACTCAAAAGCCAAAAGCAATCATACCAACTGCATAAGTTATAGTTAAAGAAGTCATTAAGTGAAATGGAGCATTGATCAATTCACACCTATTTGCTATGTAACTTCCTCCTCCGTTGCCTCAGAGGTCGAATCCATCTTTCCATGCGATCTGTCTCTCTCTTTTACCTGAGAGCAGGTTGCCAGGGTAACAGAACCCAGATTTCCCTCTGTCCCATAGTACTTTCACGGTGTCCCATTCCAAAGATCGAGTACGCCACTTTCAGCGCAAACTATGTCCCCCATGGCCACTCTTTCCCAGGTGTACAGGGTACTCATGTTTTGGAACGAAAAGGAAACTTAAGCCAGATTGTGTCTTTAGCCCCGTTTACACTACCCTCTGAAAACCGATCCATTTCGAGTTTAGACGGAACTTGGATCAGATAACCGTGCCGAACTCGGCTCCTTACAACCGTGACAATCTACGGTACTACTGCTCTCCGGAGGGAAACAAGCAAATCAACCTGGCGGCACTCGTAGCATTCAGGAAGTTTAGTTATAATTGTCATATTTCATTGTTTGCGGAGTCAGGTGAAGAAGGCAGCCTTTGGTGAAATTACCTGACAGAGTCGGTTTTTGGGAAGTGGATACGACAAACATCTAATCAGGGCTTACAGACGCAGGAGACAATGACAGGAGTTGAAGTTCATCACACTGCTAAGCAGAATCATCACTGGAACTTGTGTGGCACGTTAGGGAAGCTGGTAGGATTTGTGAATGTCTGAAATTTCATGATTACGGAGGCTGACTGTAAGGAGATGAGGTGGTCTGCTTATGCGCTCTTTGGTATCTTAGAACCGAGCCAGAACTGAACCGCACCGAGCCCTGCTGATGAACTAGTACCAGTTTAGAGCGGTTTGGTTGTGTCTGGCATGGCCCAGTTCAGTTTGCGTGCGATTTACACTCAACAGTAATCTCGATTACCGTGCTCGGACCGATTTCAGCACGGTTTCAAAAAGGTAGTGTAAATGGGGATATAGTTCCTCTCAAACATTCTTTTTTGAATTAATATGAAACTTTTATCCACTTTGTTGGATCCAAAACACCAGTGTTTCTATTTGTGCGCACTAAGCCTGACCTATGCATAGGGAGTTTTCATATATAAAACAGGTCTATAAACCAAGCTTAAATTTTAAATCAAATCTGCATAATATTGAAACGTGCCCTCCCAAATTATTAGCAGGTACACAAATAATGAGGTGCAGAGGTGATCTATAAAGGGAAATTGCATGGTGGTGAGGGTTTCATATAAAAGACCCCTGATCATTTTTGGGAATCCCAATGTTTTCCCAGACCGCAGCTCAGATATCATCCTTCCAGACTCTTTCCTCCCGTGGGAGGTTCCTGGAAGGTGTCCACAGAGAGGCACCCTGGAGGCTTTCATGTGGAGGAGAAGTATCTTAACTTGGAGTTGCTCTCTTTTGATGATGGAGCTCCCCCACCTCATCTCTATCGGGCTGAACTAAGGAAGGTCTTTTAAGCCTCTGTTGTCCTGGATTTATTAATTTAGCTCATAATCCGTATGATCACCAATTCTATATTTTATTAAACATATCACTAGTCCATGCATTTGTTACTTCAAGGCTGGACTATTGTAATTCTTTACTATCAGGAAGTCCACAAGCTGTAGTTAAAAGCCTTCAGCTGATCCAAAATGCTGCAGCCAGAGTTCTGATGAAAATTTAAAAGAGAGATCATATCTCTCCTATGCTAGCTTCGCTTCATTGGTTTCCTGTTAAATCAAGAATAGAATTTAAAATCCTCCTTCTCACATATAAAGCCTTAAATGGCCAAGCTCCATCTTATATCAGAGATCTGATTGTTCCTTATGTTCCTAACAGAGCACTTCACTCTCAATCTGCAGGTTTACTAGTGGTTCCTAGAATTTCTAAAAGTAGAATGGGAGGCAGATCTTTTAGTTATCAGGCTCCTCTCCTGTGGAACCAACTACCAGTTTTAGTCCGTGAGGCAGACACCCTGTCTACTTTTAAGGCTAGGCTTAAAACTTTCCTTTTTGATAAAGCTTATAGTTAGAGTGGCTCAGGTTATCCTGAGCTATTTCTATAGTTATGCTGCTATAGGGTTAGACTCCTGGAGGACATAGGGACCCCTATTTCATCATTCTGCTCCTTCTATCTGTATTCTCCCACTCTGCAGAATCTGTTAGTTCAATCTCTACCGTTTGCTCTCTCTGCTTTTTCTCATAGTCGCTTCGCCTCGTCTCTTCCTGTTTGGCTTTGACTCCATCCTGGAGAGAAATATCAGCTGTTCTGCTGCCACAACACCTTTGTTTATAGATGTTGGACATCAGCCTGTTTTTCCAGGGTAGTCCTGTTTCTCTGACTGTGACTGGCTGGATGTGCTCTCTTCATTCTCTGAAAATGGGAGCTGGCTCGGAGCTCGTCTGCCTGGCTGTTTCCTGGACGGGGCCGCCTTTTACAGCTGCTTTTTGTTTCTCTGCTTCTGTCTCCTTGAACCCCAGTCAGACTCGACAGATGGCCGCTCACACTGAGCCTGGTTCTGCTGGAGGTTTCTTCCTGTTAAAAGGGAGTTTTTCCTCTCAACTGTCGCTACAAGCATGCTTAGTGCGAGGGATTGCATTTGAGTCAATGAGTTGATGAAATCAACTGGTTTTCCTTAGATAGAAAACTTTGAATCAATTTGACTGTATGATCAGGTGAACTGTAAAGTGCCTTGAGATGACATTTTGTGAATTGGCGCAATAGAAAGAATAGAATAGAAGATCAAGACTTTAAATAATCTTCTGAAACAGGCGGCTTAATTGCCTCATGTGAAGAAACATGAACCCATTGATGTTCGACATCAGTTTATGGGCTCCGAAATGGTTCCTATGTTTCATCGAATAAAGCCTTGAGATGCAACTCTGAGTTTTGTAAAGGTATTGTATTACTTTTCACCTCTTGCAAAAATACTTTACTTCAAGATTTGTGAAAAATATTAACAGAAAAAAGATATTTATCTTTAAAGTTAAACATTTTCCTTATTTACACCACTATTGTTCGAAGGATCCTATATCTGCATGGGGTTGTTGATTTACAATATTTTCCCTCATTGAATAGGTCTGTGGAGGCAACAGGGGGCAGGAGCTGCTTTACATGATGTCCTTTTGTTCTGAGCATCCACGCATACTGAAGTAAAATCGTTGTGACAACTGGAGAGAGATGTATTCATATAAGAATAAAAGCATCTCTGAATACTAAAATTCCACGGTACAGCTGGCGTACTGATCGCTTGGTCATAATTCATGGGAAATATCCCAAAAATGTAGCACCCTGCAAGGCCTGTTGATTAACGGTGGTCAAGTTATGAACCGAAAAAAAAAAGAAAAACGGAATTTAATCTACATTTTTTTCAGTCTCAGGAGGATATGTAGGAGTGGAACTAGGAGAGTTCAAGGAGAACACGGATGAGGAGGAAAATCTTACCTAGCAACAGTGGCAGGGAGGAACTACTGCCAAGATCTCTCAGACTTTCTTTGTTTGTTTGTTGGACGAAGTTACCCTGGAAAAAATATGGAGCAGAACCCACAGAAAAGATAAGGAGATGCCATGTTTTACATCTGTCCTCCCAGTCCTTTCCTCCCCAATATGAGTAATTCACTCCAAACAAACTGTTGTCTTCAGACACTAACAATTTATTCCTGGTTGTGTTTACCTTTGAGTACCAGCCTCACCCCACAATGGATGATTACAATACAGGGTGTCATTGATTGGACACGGCTCAGTCGCTCTCAAACACACACAGGCATTGTTGCTCGCTAACACCTGTGATCCTGACTCTGCGAGAAAAGAGAAGTGGGCTTCTGCTGGTCAGGCTTGTGTCTGAGACGCCCCCTTCATCTACCCCGACCCCTATGCTCCCCCAATGCCATTTGGGGGCTCCAGTTTCACAAAGGGGGATTTCCACCAAAGCAGATCCAGCATTACAGATCTGTGCAAAAGTCTTAATTCATTCCTTATTTCTTTGCTATATGATCTAGGTATATGATGTTCTTCTAAAAGAATCATTCAGTGTCATTTCTGATCCCAATATTGTTTTCTAAATGAAAAGAAAAATAAGATTCATAAAGAAACAACAGAAAACTGGATCTACATCTATAATAAACATCTAATAATAAAAATCACATATTTGATTGTTGTTAAATGGTATTTTAACACCTCATAGGTGCAATTTTGCTTTTCTCACACAGTAACCTGCATATATTAGAAGGTCAACGTATGGCTGAGATGTTTTTCTACTGTTTAATGAAACCATTAATTTTAGATATCGGTATTTCACTGTAAATAGTTTAGGTCTTCCATTATCAGCTCTCCTCACTTCACAGTATTAAGTCTGGGTTATTGTTCTTTTCATATTTTGTAAGGTTATGCAATAAGCTTTAAAACTTAGCTGTATTTTTATTCCCTTGCTCTGCGCTACACTAGGGTTTTCCAAACTTTTCAGCCTCTGACTCCAAAATGAACACTGGAAAAACCTGGAGATCTCCTCCAATACATATATATTATGATATATACTCCACTTTATTTATTTAGAAATATAAAGGGAAATAATGATATTGATTTTTAAACAATTTTTAATTTATTGAATTCATAACTTTAATTTTTTTTTTATTATCTAGTGTTTTATTTAAACATTTCATAGTGTACTTAATTCATACGGTAGATAAATAAAGATTAAATCTAATAATTTAATTGGACCTTCACATCTATGTTCTAAGTCTAAATGTGATCCCATGAGGATGATTGTGAAAACCACAACATGACCCCAGCTTTGGGAACCCCTTTGCTAGCCTAACATGATATAAGGCAATACTGAAAATAACAGACATTAGGTTTTAAAAACAATTATCAATCTAAAAGTGTGGTATTGCGTTTGTGTTTAGCTCTGTTAAATCTGTGGTATTTCTCTGCTGGTTCATCCAGAGATTGATTCTTATTCTTCTCTGCATAACAGCTGAGCTCAGTCAAACTAGGATAGGGAGTGTCTGTAATCTTCTCAAGTCTTTGCACACATTCTCATCCATATTTACATCTGGATTTTGACTGGGCGATTGTGAAACATGTGTATGTTGTGATCTAAACCACTCAATCACAGCTCAGGCTGTATGTTTAGAGTTGTTCTCCGGCCAAAACGTGAAACACCCTGTCTTAAGTCCTTTGAAGACTAAAGGGCTTTTTTCAGGATTTCCCTATGGGCTGCTTTAGTGCTTCATCCATCTTCTCAATCAACTTACAAGTTTCCCTCTCATGAAAAAAAAAAAAAAACACATAATCCCAACATGTGGTGTTTTCAAGATAAAATGCATTTTCTGTTACATCTGAAAACACGAAGTGTAAAAAGTTAAATATCGGTCTCCTTCTTCGTGTTAACTACAGCTGTAAAACAAAGTTGATATAAATATACGGCAATTTTTTGAGATTTTATCTGCCAAACGTTTGGCAAACAAACACAGCTATGCTCCTTTTTATACTGAGCTAACAATAAGCATTAAAAAGTCACATTACATAAAATAAAAAAGTCAAGTAAGCAGCTGCAAAGAAAAAAATCAGAAGGAAGAAAAAGAAAATTGGACGTTGCCTCATTTCCATGTTGATATGAGTGATAAGATGGGCCCCAGGGGCCACATGTGTGCATTATCCAACCTGATACGGCTGTTGAATATGTATTGTTGTTCGTAATGCAGAACTAAAAGCTAATGCAGGATGTAAACTGAGAACTAAAGTGGACTGGGTTTTGTGGTGGAGGGACGGAAGGGGGTGGTTAAAGCAGGGTAATGTGTGTATGTGTGTGTGTGTGTTAGGGGTGGGGGTGCTGGGAGAGTTGCCAAGCACAGGTGTAAAGGAACCACAGCAGCTCTGGTGGACGGTCAAACAGCAGAGCCTTTGTTCCAAACACACACACTAAGAGAGCAGCTAGAGCGGCCCAGGCCAGCACATGCTAGATTACATGAGCTCATCTGTGAGTCTGATTAGACAGATACCCTGCTTCCTACATCAATCCCCCTTCCCCACAACCTTCGTCTCCACCCCCTAAACCAGCACCTGAACCTTCTCATCCTGCCCCAATCAGTACGGCATGAGAAAGCAGCTCCATGTGCCTCATCAGACATTTTCTGCTACCTGATAAGCTAACTGGTGAGGCAGGAATTACGAAGCGGGGTCAAAGTGCATCAGGCTGTTTGCACAGATGAATTGCAAATGACCAAAAGGCTGTGTTCAGCATGGGCTGCTCAGAGATTTACCAGGAGATACCGATCCGTTTGAGTTCTCACCTCTGGTCACTCTTTGTAAAAAAAAAAATGGACTTTTAAAAATCAGCAAACAAGTCACACATCTGTTACCTGCATATAGATATTTAGTAATGAACAAACGTTGGTGATAATGTGCTCCTGCTGTGTGTGTGCACTGAGGTGAGAAGCTGGGAAGCTGCAGGGCATGTGCGGAGCTACGTGTCGACTTGTAATGTAAACCATGCGTGTGCGGCAGGCTTCAGTGTGGTCATTTGTATTTCACGCAGCTAAAGAGGCCAGCGCCGAGGGGCAAAATCCAGAGACAGCTGACGGTGACCCTAATCTCCTGTTTTGTTATTCTTCTCAGATTTGTATATCTTTAGTCAGTAACGCTAATGCAGAACACGTTTAACGTTTGTTTATGCTGAAACCTACTTGGTAGTCCAGCGGTTATGCATTTGGTAGATCTCCAGCTCAGGATAAGGGCACTTAAGGGTTAGATTTCCATTAAGTAAGTGTTCCTACAAGATGCTGTTTAAAAAAAGCAATAAATGAAATTAAATCTGTAGATGCTTTAACGATGAGGATTATATGGAAACAGTTAACTTAAACAGTCCCACCATTCAGAAGCGGCTTCTTGTTTTGCAAACGTTGAATTAAAGCCTAAACTGATTGACATGGGCGTTCTTACTCATGTCAGCTAAGATGAAAATTTTAATCTGGTAACTTTCAAACTCACAGTGCAACGTAGGTTATTGTAAACAACTTAGTAGCTACAGCTGAGAGCTTGACAACCAGAGGTGGACCAGGAAGCAATCATGGATGGTTGTCTGCTCCCATAAGTTCCATTTATCGTTTCCCAAAGGCGACTTTGGATAAGAATCAGTTTACTGGGGAGAACTTGGAACTGATGACTAAAACAGTCATTTATTTCATTAGTGATTTCTTATCCCTCTTACGTTGCCATACAGTTATTAATCCTTTCTGCATCCTTTAATGTCACAAGTTTAAACTTTCAAGCATTTCTTTGGGTTATTGGTTTTAGATAAACATAAAGTTGTGTTAAAATTGTGGAAGAAAACTATACAGGGTTATTTAAAATATAATTAACCAACAAAAGCATTAAAGAAAAAACAGTCGGAAAGTCAACTGAATTAAGTTTATTTATGTATATATAAGTTTATTTGTATATATATATGTATGTATATATATATATATATATATATATATATATATATATATAAATTTATATGTATATGTACATAAAATACATACATAAATACATAAAATACTAGGAGTACAAAAATCCACTAGTTGTTCTGTGAGCTGTTTAGAAAAGGATCTCTTTCTCAAGCAGGAGAATTAGGGGCGGGCTATTTTAATAATACACTTTATGAGGTCTCAGTCCTTAATAACTGCTATGTAGTCTTTAGTCCCATAGCAGATCACCTTTCTCCATCTCTCTATTTCTAAATAAAGATGAAAGTAAATCGACTAATTTACTATTAATTTGTCTGAGTTATAATACTTTAAAAATCAACGGTGGCACAGAAAAATACAAAGCTGGTTACAGTCAGTCTAGATAATGTGAGGGATGTTAAAGTTCTCTGTAATCTGAGTTAGAGGGATCATAAAGTTGTTACATAAAACTGGCCTGAAAATTGATCTTTGTGGAGCCCTATAGATGATTTTTGTTACTAAGACAACTGGCCTTGATCCGGCAAAAGAAGTGCTGATCGAGTTTAGTGCAGTAGCACGCGATTTCTCCCACTTTTCAAGCCTACTGAGCAGGATTTTATGATTAAGGTGCAAACATGACAGAATAACAAGGACTTTTTTTGGGGTGTTTTAGTTTGGAGAGCTCGTCAAAGAAAAGCATTTTAAAAACCCGAATATAATCAAAATATAAAGCTGGAAACGTCTCCAGCTTAATTCATGGAATATAACATTTTAATCCACCTGTAAACTGTACAACCATGAACTCTAGAACTACTGGTTGAAATGTTGTTGTAGTTTTAGCAGTAACACCAACAGAAGATTTCTTAAAAGTCTGTAGTTAATTTCTCAGGAGGTGCTCTGCTAAGTTTCTCTGTTATTATTATTGTTGTTGCGATTTGCCTTCACTATTTCAGCTGGATTATCTGGATCTCCTCTTTCTTTCCTCCGCTTGCTCCCTGATTGTCTCAGTTTGTCTTTCAGCTTCGCTCACATCTGATGCTTATTTGTGAGGCATTACGCTCGTCTTGAGTGCAGAATTCATCCCTCCTTAAATTATCCCTTGGTTTGGTTTTCAATTAGATAAAGGCCCACTGTGTTCATTTGCCAGTTTTTGAGTATGTTATCTTTGGGTGTAGTTCACACTGACTTTTTATTTGTATCTGTAAAAGTCTTGCCACATCTGTAACAGAGCCAGTGTTTGGATCCTTCATCCAGTGACTTAGATAAAATATAGAGTAAAAGGTAAAAGGTCACCATGGTATGTTTGGACCTGTTTTAGGGAAAAAAGGGGGTGACTTCTTACCTAGTCGAGTTAGGTCATTTGTGGCTTTAATCAAACCAAACTCATAAGTTATTCTTTATCATATGGGGAATAAGTTAAGATCCTCTTTTATCAAAGTAACATCTCCTTGATCCGAAGCACACCTAATAATCAAGTGAAGTCATGACCCTGCAAAAAGACTTTTTGTAAAATCTCCTCATCCTCCTCTTCCTTCCTGCCACCCCCATTAGATCGTCCTTGGAAAACCCTGGTTTTAGCCTGCGGGGGGAGGAAGGTCAGAGCAGTTACACGATGCCTTTCATTCAACTCCTTATCACAACATTATCTCAGCATTCCAATGCTTTGAGCTGGAACAAGCTGATATTCTGAGATGACGCCTCCAGTGTTTCTTTTTTTCTTTCACTTTTTTTTTTACGTTGGAGACATGGGTCAAAAGCAGAGTGGCAGATGTTCCCATTTGCTCACTGAGGTAGAATGACCTGCACTTAAGGCACCAAGTTCCTTCTTCCTTCCTTCTTTCCTTCCTTCGTATCGAGTGACTTCAAACCCAAAGGCCCCTGTTCAGGTTTGAGGAAGTTCGGAGGGTAGACACTTCTTAGATCGTGAGTTCCTTGGGAACGGCGAGGGGGGGCATCCCTCAGTCTGTGAAAAGCGGAGCCCCCAGGCGCCTGAGAGCCTCCATTGAAAGCCACCTGTTGGCTCAGTTCCAGACGACCCTACTGAGCTCCTCACTGATATCAGATAGGACAGGGAGTAAGAATAGAAAGAAAGCAATTGATTCACTGTACCACAAAATAATCACATCTCCATATCACCATATTTGTAGCGGCGGATGAACAATAAATTAATGTGAACATCTTATAATTTTTCGCTGTTCTGGCCACAAATAAATAGACCCTTATAAGGAGATGGCCGAGTGTAAGAAATCCATTGCATCTTATTCTGTGACACACTGTAAAGGGACCCTTTATAGAATATAGGGTCAAAATGGGTGGATTAAGTCAAGCCGATTAGGGCTGATCTTTTGTAAACCTTGCTGTTATATGTATAAATATTAATGTAGTTATTTGAGAAGTAATAAGAATGACTGGTTTATATTCTGGCTTCCCCAACATCCCCACCTAGGTTCTGTTTTTTTTTCTTTGTCTGCTTTTTAAGTGTAAAAAAATATATAAAGCAAAAGTAATGTGACATAATTATGCAACTGTAATATATAGTGCTTTCTCAAAAAAAGGATTTATATAAGAAATAAATTTAGGTTAAGAGTAAATCAAGATACATTGACTATACTGCATTGAAATTTGGTTAAATGATTTCAGAAATATCATCAACTAAATCATTTTTTTAGCATTTTTTGCATGGATTTTCATATACATCTTTTCAAGATGTTATTTGTAAAACATTATATCATCATCTTAATGTCATCATGTGATTGCAGAGAACCTACCTATTTTTTAGAGTGCAGATTAAGAGGCAGTGCGGCAAAATTGATATTCGTGCCAGAAACACATACCGAAAACTAAACATGAAGTCAGAGTAATGAGATAAAAGTAAGGATGGGTAAAAAAAAAAAGATCTGTTCATGTTATCTCCTCTGTTGTTCCTTGTTGCTTTATTAAATTCTAATATGAAATGTGACTTCCTAAATTAAATATCGTTAAACCCTCAGGTATCTCTCCACATTCCTGAATGTGAGTCATGTGAGTCATTTGGATGTTGCAGACTTAGCTAAGATCAGCTCTGACTGAAAATGTATTTGTCCTGTCAGTGCACCCAAGTGAGTGGATAGAGATAAAGTTACTTTGCATGTGCAGTCCGTATAAATGCACCTGCTCTGTGATAGTCTCAGAGGCCTGTTTAAAGCACAAAGAGCATCATGAAGAACAAGAAACACATCAGGCAGGTACGGCATACTGATGTGGAGAAGTGTACGCTTGACCGGTGGAGGCCCAATATTTAATGGAGAGGCAAGACAAAATAGACGTTTTGGTGGCTTTATTGAACTCCAGCTTGTGCACACCAACACCTTCTTACATTAAAAAGAACCAACAGGATGTTATACCAAACTCAATTCAGGTGACATGAAGGAAGGAACCATGAAAAGGGATTATTAAGGAAAAGATGCAAAATTTATATACATACAAACCTACATCAAAACAATAGACTATACACCTGAATTAATATTTACATACATAGAAATCAATACAATTAAACAAATTTAAAGTCAATCACAAAAACCAATCACACTTAACAAAACTCATCCCAACCTATCCTCCTGATAATTTTGGTTTGTTCCAAGTGCATTGCGGCACCTGGAGTACTTCTACCTTTTCAGCCACGCCCTGCTGAGGAGCTGAACCAGGAAAAGGAAGGTACTTTCACTTAACATAAACAGAAAACTAGGAAAAATAATTGACATTAATGTTGACACTTTCTTTCCACAGGCAGGTTGGCCAGTCCTTCTGCTTCACAAGAAAGCATGCCAAAAATGTCCAAACAAAACCACAAAAAAGAACTCAAACAACCCAACTATTTGTTTCAACTTAATATTACATAACACAAATAATCATATTTCATGAGGTAATGGGACTCCTGGTCTACATTACAAGAAGTTTAAAGCCGGATTTGGGTACAAAAATATTCTCCAAACTTTAAAAATTCCAAGGAGCACTGTGCAAGTGCTAATATTGAAATTAAAGGAGTACCAGAACACCAAATCTATGAAGACCCGGCCGTCCCTCTAAACTTTCAGCTCAAACAAGGAGAAGACTAATCAGAGATGCGCCCAAAAGGCCCATTATCATTCAGGATGTACTGCAGAGATCGACAGCTGAAGCGGGAGACTCAGTTGAATACAAGTATACGGCTAAAGTCTGGCCTTTATAGAGGAAAGTCATTTCTTATATATCTATAAAAGTCTAGTTTAAAGTTTGTGTCATCAGACATTTGGAAGAAGGTGCTCAGTTCAGATGAAACCAAAATCAAACTTTTTGGCAACAATGCAAATTGTTGTGTTTGGTGTGACCCTGAACACGCAATCCCTACTGTCACAAATGGTGGTGGCAGCATCATGGTGTGGGCCTGCTTTTCTTCAGCAGGGACAGGGAAGGGGTGGAGCCAAATACTGGAAAATTGTGGAAGAAAACCTGATGGGATGGAGTCTGTAAAAGACCTGAGACTGGGACGGAGATTTATCTTCTATCAAGAAAATTTTCAAACATGAAGCAACATCTACAGTGGAATGGTTCACAAATGAATACATCCAGGTGTTAGAATGACCAAGTCCAAGTCCAGACCTGAATCTAATTCAAAACCTGTAGAAAGAACTGAAAACTGCTGTTAACAAACACTCTCCATCCAACCACACTGAGCTCCAGCTGTTTTTCAGGGAAGAATGAGCAAAAATTTCAGCATCTCAATGTGCAAAATGATAGAAACAAACCCCGACCGACTTACAACAGTAATTGCATCAAAAGGCAGCGCTACAAAGTATTAACTCAAAGTGGCTGAATCATCTTGCATGCCCAATTTTTTTCTATTTTTTATTTCAAAAAATTGTTTAAATATTACATAAATTTCGTTCCACTTCATCATTGTGTCCCACTTGTTGATTCTTAACAAAGAATTACTATTCTATATCTTTATATTTGACAATTTTTGTAAGGCACTACATGGCTTTCAAGTAGAAAGCATTGCATATTAAAAAAGGCCTTAAACATTCATACTTTACATTTCACAAATGGAAATTGTGATGATGCACTCTCAACTACGCTGGATAAGATAATTTCCTTTAAAACTATTAAGTGAAAACGTGATAGTAATTTCAAAGTTTATTTTTTTTTAACTGAAGCTATTTTAACTCCTGCTTTGGTCTCTGCTTAAGTTAGAACACCCATTTGCTTCTGCCTCTGAAAAAAAAAAATCTAGATTTATATTAAGTGACCATGAAAGCCATGTAAAGTGCATCAGATATGAACTTTGTCTCTTAAAAATGCGGAGCCATCTCTTCAGGACCCCCAAAACATGTGAATGATCAGTCCTTACAGTTAGCATATTGGGAAGCTGCCAGTACGTTCTCTTGTCAGATGGTGCTGGGCCTCAGCATGTTCTCCAAACTCCCCTTTCATGGAACCGTTTTCCTGTAATCATTCTGAAAGCAAAGCTAAAATGTGTCACTCTACCTCAATTAAAGTTGAAGTTTTAACTTGTTACACTAAGAGCTTTGTTCTCCGATTCACTAAAAACATCAAGTCAGACCCACCGGTCTGCCTAGTCCTGTCATCCTGGCTGCGGACTATAAATAAACTTCCAATGTCAGCCCAATACGCAGTCATAGAGTGAGTCCTTTTCCTCTAAGCTGGGTATATCAAAGCCTAAAATGACTTGCCTCAGCGCGGCTGAGGTGCCTCCGATTTTAAAGCTGCGGTAGGTAGGTTTAAAGATCAACAGCAAGATAAACATTTTCAGTTTTCCGCTCCTCTCCTTGCTGCCACTGGCAATTAGTAACAGGTGAGTGGCAACACAGTGTGCAGCTTTCATGCTTCGCTGTTGATCACATACGAGCAAATTGCACAACTTGATCCGAAAGCAAACAGAGAGCTGCCAAGTCTCCCACGATTATGACAAATTAAACTATAAGTCATATCGGTTCATGTAAGCTGGGAGTTCGTTTTCATGAGGTAACATGAAGGAAAGCTTGTAAAACAACAACCCTGAAAACCACACAGTCTGAATTAAACTAAAATTTAGTCCAACTAATCCAAGTTTCAGATGATCTCACTTCCTTTTCCATGAAGAATATCGGAGTTACTCAGATCTTTAAATAGTGTGTCTCTGGCTTCTCTAATGCAGGGTAGCCAAAGTATTGTTCCTCATACGTCCTATTATTAAATCTCCATTATCTCTAAGTCTTTTTTGTCATCACTTCATGACTTCGGAAATGTGAGAGTCTTTTTGAGCAGCAGCGATGTCGTAGCACCAGCACCTGTCTTTGTGGTTTGATCCCACCTCACCACTGTGGGATTTATTCTGCAGAGGTAGGTATGTCTGGCATGTCTCGGTCAGACGAATTGCTGTGCCAATGATAGTGTTGGAACAGCTGTGTGCGTTTCCTGATAGGCAGTCAGGGACAACACAGCTTAAACGTGTATTTGATTTCTCCCAAAATGAAAAATATAGTAAAACAAAAGCGACTTCTTAATTTGTAAGCAAAGGGGCGGACCCGTTCGGCCGGTTCAATTTGCATGTTTTATAACACAAAACTAGGCTTGGTTTTGGGTCTATACTATAAACCCTCAAACTAATTGGCGTAACTTTCTGAAGGACAGGTGTGGACATGTCCACCAATTTTGGCATGGAGGGGACAGTCCCCACCAATAATTTCAGCTTTTTTCCCCTTTCTGCTGATTTACTTTAGCCAACAGTAACTGGGGCTGGGTGCAGCTGCCTTTGTTCAGAGCGTTTTGAGTTTTTACCTCGCTCTCCCTGTGCTCTCGAGTCCCACCTCTCGGTGAAATATTGTTGGATCCATCGCTTTGGGATATAATATTATTTGGGGTCGCTACTCACTGCGTACAGAGTAGCTACATGGAGGAGAAGAGACACAGCAGCACTCAGTGAATTTTAACCTGCAACTACTTTCGATATATATTTCAGTAAAAGTTAGGAGACGGGTTGGTTAAAAAAAAAATTGAGATGCCACTGAAAAATCTTTTCAGCTAAAAATACCAACAGATTGTACATTTATATAAGTTAAAAAAGCTGGGCTTCTCAGAGGACCATTACTCAGAGTTATAGATTAAAATGAACACATATCTGTTGTT
>NW_015151374.1:137525-138601 GCF_000732505.1 Cyprinodon variegatus | reverse complement strand
CTGCAACATTTTTTAGCTTGTATCTTTTCCTTCCAGAGGATTTCTAAGTATTAGTAGCAATAAAACTAAAATCAATAAGCCAACATTTTTAATCTAACTGTCCAAATTCTAAAACAACCGATAAGAAACAAATTTCTACAACCCTGGAAATGAACTGTAGTTGTCATGATTCTGCACTTTTTGGTTCTGTTTGAGTTTTTGAGTTTTCAGTTTCACTTTGATTCATGTTTTTCTGTGTTTTATCGTTTTATTGGTTTAGTTCCTATTTTGTGGTGTTTTCTGGATGTATTTGAGTTCTTATGTATTTCTTGTTTACCGTCTGTCGTCCTCTTGTATCAGTCTCCTTTCCCCTAGCTCCCTTCTAGATTCCTCTGTCCACACATGCTCCCAATCTGCTGATTAGCCTGGTCTTTGTTTCTGTCTCCCATATATACACCTCCTGCTCAGTCACTGTTTGCTGGTTTGTCGTCATTTCTTTGCCCTTCAGGTAAGTTTTTCCTGAAGTCTTCTGGTTTTTCTATATTTTTTTCATTGTGGTGGTTTGCTTCTGTTGACACCTTTTTGGATATTAAACTTGCAAGTAACCACCTCATCCTTCATCTCTGCATTTGGGTCCTTCAAACCTTCACTCAACCTAGAGTACGAACCAGCCCTAAATGGACCCAGCAGACTTGGACTCAGTTTAGGGCACCCAGGAGAGACATCACAAGACACAGGAGGAGCAACTGGCGTTGTTGCAACTGGCGATGAAGCAACTAAATCCACAACGGGGCCAGTTCAGGATCATTTTCACTGATTGGTTTAACTTCCTTGTGGATCAAATCCAGAGGTTTCACAGCTCCCCTGATCAGCCTGCTGCAAGTCCTCCACCAAGCCAGTGTCCCTTTTCTCTGTGGTCTCAGCCGTCACCTCCATGGTCAACAGCTAACTCCACAGTCAGATCTCAGTGTTTCTTCACAGCCAAACCCTTTTAGACTCCTAGCTTCTCCAGGCTTAGACCCCTCTTGTGTTCCCTCTTCAGTCTTAGACCCCTCTAGTGTTCCCTTTACAGGCTTAGACCCCTCTAGTGTTCCCTT
>NW_015151374.1:116289-136502 GCF_000732505.1 Cyprinodon variegatus | reverse complement strand
GTTGGATTATGTTTTGTAACAGAGCTTTATGAGAGTTTCCATCCAAGGCCCTCATCGGCTGCCCTTTGTCTCCTAGGCCCCTCAGTGGGCACTCCTCACCTTCTAGGCCCCTTAGCGGATGCTTCTCCTCTCATGGACCCTCCAGAGGCATCAATACCCATCCATAGTGCCGCCTCAGAAAGAGACTTGGCTTCACCTTCGGCCTCACGGCTGGTCTCCAGAGACTTTGCTTCACCTCCAGCTTCATGGCTTCTGGCCTTCAGAGAATTTTTTTGTCCTTGCCCTCCTTTGGTGGGTTATTTTGTGTATAGACTATGTTTTTGGTGTTTGTTTCTTGCCCTCCTTCCTGGTCCCCCATCCACCCACCCTGGGTTTGTGTTTTGGACTTTTATTGTTTTGGAAAAAAAAAGAAATTCTTGATTTAAATGTCCTCAAAAGTTTGGAAAAAATGATTAGTAAAGCTAAGGTTTTGTGTTAAGTTCAACATTAAACCCAAAATGATAAGTCATTCATCATCCACAAGTCCTCTAAAAAGAAAAAAGTCCAAAAACGTAGATTCACGACAAGAAATGGGTAGGTTTGATAAAAAATCTTTTCTCTAATGTCGACCCTAAATTTTGTCATGGAGCCTGCATTTTTGACAGTTTTTGTTTACTGTCTAGCTTTCTACTACTCTCTGCTCTACTCCACTCTGCTAATCCAAGTGAGCAGATGCATCTGCCTCTCTCTGTATTACCCTCATAACTCACAGCTGTAACCATGTCTATTTATCCCTCAGTATATCTCTCTGTAGCATGTATGAGATGCATTCCAAAAACTTGTATTGACAACCATGTTGAAGATATGTATGTTTTTGTTTTGTTTTTAAATTGGTGTTGATCTTTTTACAAAGTTGCTGTTGCATCCCTACTAAAACTGCTTTGTAGAACCTCTGATAGAGTAACTTGTTGGACAGCAGGAAAATATATGAGCCTGTAGTCCTCAAACCTGCTTCTCCAGTACCACTGCCATGCAAGTTTTAAATGTCTCTCTCTGCTGCAACACACCTGGTTGAAAGGATTGCATGACCTCATCAGCATCCATCAAGTGCTGCAGAAGCCTGTGCAACATTAATTTTAAAAAGCCATGTGGAATGGAGGAGGAACCTACTACTTGTAGGGCAGAGAACCAGGGTTGAGAACCACTAATTTAGGCCATTATTCTTTGATAAATCAATCATTGAGGGTCCTGGGTCCATCCCTAAGCTTAATTCTCTTAGGGTCACCTAACAGATTTTCTACAGGATATAAAAAGGTTGACTTGGTACAAAGTAATTATGATGCTGATGAGGCCATATTATCACTGATCCAAGACCAAAGCATCAAAGATCCTATATTTTTGTTCTTGAACAGCTCATTGATAGTCTTGTCTGACCAAAGGACATGGATGTCGTCAATGTCGGATTAGTGGTTATAGTCGGATAGTGGTTTGTGATGGTTGCACATCTTTTTTCATTTGTTTGCTTCTGGGTTGTTTTTGTTGTTTTTTTTTTTTTTCATTTTAACTTTATGTAATGAATCAACAATGTAACCTTTCTAAATAATAAACTGGCTTTTATGCAGAAAATCAAGGATTCAGTCGGGGTTCAAGGTAAAAAACTGGGGGGAAAAACTGGAGCTGGAAGCTCTTTCACTTCATTTTTCGTTCTTTTCATCCTTTATAATAAAAGCTTGTGCAACAGCAAATGGACACAGCATTATTAGAATTATTTTGAGAGGGTTTACATGACATAGTAGCATTACATACAGTTTGAATAGGTACTAAGAATGATGTTTCGTTTTGTTTTCCTTCCTTCCAGAGCTCAGAATTTAGAGGATAAAAGTTCCTGTGGTTAGAATTTAAACACGTTGCCACAGTTTTATTTCAGTCATGAGGTGTGTGACAATCTTGTAAAATAATGTTCATAAGTAGCAATGCAGGCATCATTACAAGCTGTCACAACAGCATGTACATGTGCCAGGAGGATGGCGGAAACCAGAAAAGTGGGGAATAAAGAGCACCGACTGGTATGATCTTACATGATACAGCATGTCTGTGTGTGGGCAGATAAAAAATTCAAAGACACGCATCAATACCATTTTACTTCCTTGTTCTCAGACCAACCCTGCTATAGCAGGGCAAATGTGTTTGTGAGAATAGTGTGAAACTTCCAGTCTTTTAACCTTTTGCTACTATAAACACACCTAAAATGGCCCTCCAGATGGCAAATGACTATAAACACACATATAGGCTCACTTTCACTTGGTGAGTAGAGGTAGGTGTTGCATTACTGTGTTTGGACAGGCTGCCAGCAGCTGTCACATCTACAGATTGTAGTTTTGGAGATTTCACTGGGAGCCTGTGCACATGTGCAGTCAGGTGCATTCGAGCACTGTCTTGTCTCTCCGGCAGCATTTAGGCAGTGATTGGGCTCCGGTGATGGGGGAGCTGCTGGAGCTGGCGACCTGATTAGGGTGACTCAGCAGAGCAATGCTTTTGACAGCTGTTTGTGGAATGACAGATTATTTCAGTGTCTGTCTTTCAAGGCGTCTTCATGGGAAGCTTGTTCTTGCTTGCGGAGTTCTTTCAACAAACAGCCCCAAATACCACGACAAGTCTGTCTTTGCACCTGTGTATGCTGAGGAAGGTTTGTGATCACATGGTGAGCATTAAAAGAGAAAATGAGCTTTGGACCCATTGGGAGATTTTTAAGTTGTATATTTGACCTGTTTGGATCACCTGAACACACATTGTTGTGTTTTTCCAACCAGAATCATTCAGCATGTCGACCACCAACAGAGACATTTAGAGACCAACACAACCCAGCGACCTTCTTTAAAGCTAAAACTTCTTTACTTGGACTGTTAATAATGGTGATATGACTTGAAAGGGAGAAAGAAAGCAGAAAACAGTCACTTTTAACCAACTCACTCATATGGAGATTCTTACTATTTCTTTAGTTAAATTTATAGACAGTAACAGAGAAGCAGGTATTTAGAAGGCCATTACTGTCAGAGCTCTTCTTTAGCCAGAAATGTTCTTCATATTTCAAAAAAGCACAAAAATAGAGGGAAATTAATTCAGATTTAATGCAAATTAGTGACACTTAGGATAATTTTGGAAAAAAAAGGTAAATTCAACAAATTTTCAAGGTTTTATGAATTCTACTATTGCAAAACAGCATTTGAAAATTTCTCTGAACAATTTATTCTGATCATTCATTAATGTGACTGTTTAATAATTACTAGCATTTACAAACATGAAATGTAATATATTATAAATAAGTATGTAATTTATCATCATCTACAAAGTGAAAGCCTCATTTTTTATGTTTGTGTTACCTCAAAAATGGCTATTTCTAATTTTATAGGAGCGAATCTTGCATTTATGGAGGCAGACATCTTTGTGCTACGGCAGCACAGAGCTGACAAGTTAGGGACTGTAGAGTTCACCATTAGGCTTGAATGTGACTATGGCAAGTGTAGAGGGTTAAACGGAGACGTAGGGGACGATATATGGTAGCAGCAACACAAAGAATGCTGCTACTATACAGCAACGAATTTAGCAGTCTGACATTTAACAGGTCATAGGGACTAAAATTACTCAGAGAATACAAACTTCTGACAACAGGAACTTGACTAGATGCAGCGCTCAAAGCTGTAAATAAAACAAACATTTAACTAAGATTATTTACATCACACAGTCCCTGTACTGTAGGTATACACCTAAATAACTTTATGAATACATACCTTGGTTATTTCTTTTTGGCTCCTTTGGAGAGCATCAAAGCTTTACTCCTCGGCTCCAGTCATCCCACTAGTCCCTCTTCCTTTCCTGGACCTGCTGCATGCCTGCCAGGCCTCCCCCCCTTCCTCTCCCTCATCCCACAGCCAAGACTTGGACTCTATAAATACAAAATGTATATATTTCCAACCAAAACAATCTCACTATAAAAATAAATGACAACATTTATTTAGTCTGTTGAACAGCCCACTAAAATGTGACGATGATGTGGAACAACTAATAGGTAAATTGATATCTTCTACATAAAATTTATGTCCTACACAGACTAATAAAATATCATTTATAAAATCATCTATGTAAACAAACCTCATCAATTGACAAGAAAGGTGATGCAGAGGTGGCAGTAATTTTGTACCATGACAGCATCTGTATTGTTGGAAGGGAGAAGCGGTGGCAAAAGTGCTTCATATCATTGCAGTCTGACCATTAGATGTTGCTGGAAATTAAACTCAGCAAATTTAAAGTGGTTAAATTACAGTAAAACACTTAAATTAAGAGCTAGAAGTCAGTGAAACTTGACAGTCAAATGGCAGCAAGATGATTCCTGGAAGATCCTTGGTATGTGTAGAATTCCCATCAACAGGAAGCTGGAAGATAGAAAGTGGTTTTATACAATTTAAACACAATAAAGTGAAAGAGAGTTTGATCTTATTGTCAGAAAACATAGTGGGTACACCAGTATGAGTCACAATAATGGGAATAAAACCTGTTTACTGTTCGCATCATGCACAGACGGACCATGATAGAGTAATCGCTGTGAGCGTCTTATGGCAATATGGAGAAGAAACCCATTTGTTTCTGATGGCTTTATTTTCTGATAGGTTATTTACATTAAATTATGCTTTTTTGTAAATTACTAGAAAGACTCCTGTTGAATTATTTTTAAAATAGCAGGATCAAGTTTAGTTTATTATGCCAATTAGTAGTATCTCATCTGACTGTATGAACTCTTTAACTTTGCAGCGCTATCTCTTTCTTAACAAACATGTGGTCACTGTGGACTATTGCACAAAGCTGTTATCTCAACAGCAATCCCTCATACAGAAAATTAATGTGCCAACAGGGGGAAAGGACTCATTTTTAACAGGAAGAAACTTCCATCATCATCATTTGCTTTGTAGGTGAATAATTAAACTTAAAAAAGTATTTGCAAACATATATACTGAATAACAAGCATGAACTGTCAGATTAAATGGATGTTTGTTAAGGTGCCAAATGCAGAGACAGCAGGCAGAGATGGTTTCTTGCTGATGTAATTACTATGTAGATGGTAACAGAACAGATATAACAGAAGGTTATATCCAGAAATAACAGACAGGGATCTCAGGAAACAAAAAAAAAATGACCCACTGGGGAGAAACATACATGAAGGATAATGACAATCCAGCAATGAGGAATTGCAGTGCGGAGTATATATGGGAGATAGAACAATTAATGGAGTAATTAGCTAAGTGGGAGCAGGTGTGGACAGAAGCAGCTAGAAGAGAGCTACTGTAAGGGAAAATGAGAGGAGCACTTGGGGGCAACAAAGAGTAACAAGGGAAATATAATAGGGCTGCGAAGAACTAATATGGCACAAAAAGAGAAAATAAACTAATGACTAAGAAACACAGAATGAGTAAAAGGGAAAAGCAGAGGATTGGGAAGTGACTGGAGAAGTTTAGATAATGGAACGATTGAATCTAAAGATAACAGAAAACCATAAATATTAAGAACTACAGCACAGATTAATAACAGGAATGCTTTAGAGATTTACTAAAATAAACACCAAGTGTAAACTAAGAACTAATTAAAAAAGTTTTTTTTTTTTTTTAATCTTAACAGCAACACACAATAACCAAAATCAAACCAAAACTGAAACCCTTAAATGAAAACTTGAAAAAAATGTCCAGAGAAGCAGGATGACACATACAATTAAAGCACCGAACAGCTCATCTAGTTCCTCCTCCTGCTAACTTCACAAGTATACTTTAAATGTTTCTCTGTAAAAAGGATTTCTGGTGTATTGAGGCGTTATAACTGGGATCAACACTGAAGGTGTAGCGGTATTGTTTCAGGGTAAGGAGATATGACAGATGTAGTTTGGTTTGCTGGAAAAATCACTCCACTCACTTTTCAGAGCAAAAGGCGCTGTGTGGTCGTGATTGTCCTTAAGTTGATAACTGGCAACATCATTACATATCTCTGTAAATAATAAGCAACTCACCCACACATTAAACATGAACAAATGTCATTGTCATAGTATGAATGGGATTAATGTTTCAACATACAGCTAAGAAGTATGGTGAAATAAACTTTGCCAAGAAGGAAAGTCTTCTTATTCTTAATAATAAATTATATGCCATAGAACAAACAATCTTTATTCCCCTTTACATGGCCCCATATTTGTGAGTAAAAAGCACTTGTAAATTATGCATGTTAGCTTTTTTCTATAAAAAAAATGTTTTATATTCTTTTTGACACTTACAAAGCAGTGATTTAAAACTTTTCTCTTTCCTCCTTATATATCATCCTCAAGTCTCCAATCCCTCTTGAAGATCACAGGCTTAAAGATAAAAGTTACATGTTTAACACCCATTTGAAGGTTTATCAAAATATTTTTTTAACCAACATTCCTAACCTTGAGGTTATAAATCAATTGAGGCACAAAAAAACACAGTTTACATGTATTTCATTTCATGCTTATCTATACTTTCATCAAATACCATCAAGCCTCATCCTGTAGGCTCATACCTCTGAAAGCTGACGACTGAACTTAATTCCTGATTTATTTTTGACAGGCATGATGATAGCATCTGGAATCAAAGTAGAAAGGAAACTTCTTACACATGGTGCATAATAACCTATTTATGCAAGCATTAACATCTAGTTTAAACAGTTAAGTAAACGGTATTGTTTTTTCCCCTGAACATCCTACTAGTGAAGGATAAAGAGGAAACAAGGAAGACGAATTTTGTAAAAAAGAGGTAATAAATATGTTTTAAAGGAAAGCAAGCAAGAAAACTGGAACTACAATGAACAGAAAGCAGAATTAAGACAATCATTTGATTGCAAACAATCAAGAAAGTTGCATTAGGAGCAGTGGTGGCTGGTGGAGTTTTCTCAGTAAATTCAAAATACACGTATACCAAAAACTAACCAGTATATTTATATGAATAACAACAACAAAAAATATAAAAAAAAATATGTTATAAAAACAAAAAACATAATTTGATATACAGGTTTAACTTTTCTACATAAATCTTGCCCTTCTGTGGCTTTGTGAAGGCAAATCTGTGTTTTACATGGTCCAATATTGTGTCACAAACCTAAAAGAAATAATGTAACAGTTTAATAATGGGGAAGCTATTAGTCAGCCTTAGATTTTTTTAATATATAATAATAATTTATTTTCTGAGAATGTGTTTATTTAAGAGCAACTATGGAAATTAACAAACATCTAGAAAAAGTACACTATATTATATTATTTTCCATGTGAATCCCAGATTGTTTATTCTTCTTTGCCTTTTCTATAAAAGTGCTTTAAATCAGTCTTTATCCATGCTGGGTCCAATCTAGAAGTTTGAAAAAGGGGGCAGGCAGTGAAGGCAGCAGAATAAAGCATTAGCCTCATTGCATGCAGTTAGCCAAGCCTTCTTGCTAAACCAGCTCATCCATCTGTCTTTGGACTGCTTATTAATTTTGATGTTCGGCTGATCAGGTCCAAATGATTTCACCTCCAGCTTCTCATGGTAAGTTTGCTTTTAGTGACTTTACTTCCACAACTGGATCTGTCAGTCATCTGCACTACAACTGTGATGACATTGTGATGACAGTTTCTGTCACCTCAGGGTGCGTTCTGAGTTCTCCTATACATGTACTTTTGTATTGCAGAGATCTACTGCACATGACCAACTTTTAACGAGAGTCTATCGCCAAAGATTTTTGCACCCTAGGATGGAAATACATCACCAATCCGACGAAAAAGAAAAAGTGAAAAAAAAGAAAATATATATATCAGTGTATTTCGAAATATCTTCATTTGTTAATTTGGTTTTTTTGAATGTTTTAATTGAGGCCATTGGGTGGGAGGGGCGGCATCCTAGTGCAATCTATTGGCTAGATGCCACTGATGAGGAGGATAAATGGGTTTCCTTCAAATTGACTTAAGGTCTACACGCACATCTTTAAGACCCAGAATCTGGTTGACTTGTAATTGTCTGCTTTTAAAGTCAGACAAAATGTAAGTAACAGAACCTTGGAAAATTGCTTAGTCTTTTACTTTCATAAAATGTATTTCAGTTATAAGATAAAGAACCTTTTTAAGTTATAAAATATGGTCTATTCCAACTTTCTGTTGGTTTAATCCACTGTATTTTACTGTACATAAAATGGATCTGTGTTTTAAAATACCTTAGAAAGACAATTTTTGCAGACATGCATAATTTAAAAAGATTGATTGGAATCCAACTAAAGAAGAGTAAACGGCCATGTTTCTTAAAGAGATACCATTTTCTCTATAGAAAAAAAGTTTTTTTTTTTAGTTTTTCATTTATCCAAACAATGTATTTTTCTGCAAATATGTAATTATAGAGTAGGGGCTACTGATATCTCAGAGCATTCAAGGTTAACATATGTAACAGGAGTAAATGTTTCCCTCTATGAAGAGACCAAGATGAAATGTTAACTTTATAAATCCTCCAAACAGAAATACTTCAAACATCAGCCTTCTCCCTGAGACTAATCATGGCACCAACCTCATCTCCGAAGCTGTTTCTCTTTCCCTTCTGCTGAGAATTTCCAAGATTCATCACTTCCTCTTATCACAAGCAAGCAAGCAGAACGTTCTGGATTTATCTACTGATACCCACCTGTGACATTTTAGCCCACACAGCAACACACCGGAGCTAAGCAGACGTGCATTTACCGTGATCAGAAAATTCAGGAGAGAAAGATGACGTCTTTCCCTGGACTGTGTTTTGAGTAATCACGACCATTTGCTGATCCTGCTTTGAGTTTTGTCTCTAGAGCGTGACTTATGACGCCCAAATAATCTGCAGAAAAATGCAGCCAGAAGCAAGCTGCAACTAAGATGAATTGGATTTTTTTTTTATGTGAAACACAGTATTACATTTCTAGAACTACTGGTGGTATATTTAAAACAGAATAAATTTTCATGGAGGGGAGTTTGAAAAGCCAGCATCTGGTAACCATTAGAGATAACACGCCTTCAGGCAGCTTACCCTGCTTTTAAAGGATCACTGCTTGATTGGCCCAGATCTCAATCTGGAGTAAGGTACAATCAGTCCTTCCCTGCCCAACACTAAGAAAACCTCCTTCTGTTTGTTCTGCAATAGTTTATTGCTCAAGTATTCTTACCCTTTTAAACTTTATTTACACATTTCATTGCATTCTACTAACAACACTTATTTTGCTCCAGGCTAATGAAATGGACCAATAAGGAAGTGCAAAAATGTGAAGAAGGAAAAGGATTTAGTTTCATACACATCGTTTTTTTCTTCAAAATTAATCGCAAAAGTCTGACATGTTTTTGTAAACAGGATATAGTGCAACCAACTGCCATCAGACTAATAACAAATTAGTCAACAGAGTCAATTCATATGATAATAAAACCCAGACTGTTCTGTCAAGGCCTGTTTTTTTAAGAGGATAATCTTCTAAATTTATATTTTACTTTTGTAGTCATAACAACCGCTGAAAATCTGGGTCCAATTCATTCACCAACATGCAAATCACTTGGCGACTTGGGGTTAATCACCTTGCCCAGGGGCATGAGGAAGCTGGAACCAAACTCATAACTTTTGGTCTGCAACATGACTACTCTTCCCACTATGCCACAGTCATTAGAGAAAAGCTTTCAAAACCTCTGTTGGAACAAAGCCCGTGTCCCAACAGCAAACCAACTCATAATGGGGATCTTGGAACCGGACCCAACTGGAGATAAGGCTGTAGGATCAGGCTGGGATGAGAAAAATGCTTTATAATGAAAGAGGAAAAAAATACAGCATGAGATGATCTGAACAGGACGTGGAGGATGAGCATAAATAGGCTTGGCAGCAGAAGAGAAGCGTAAGAAACCAGGGCTCAGCAAAGACAAACCAAGAAGCAAGTAAGCAAGTAAAACAGGTGAGATGCAGGAGCTTGATTGAAAGGTACGGGTGGACTGAATGAATCTAAACTGAAACGATCATGGACAAACAGGAAAAAGAGAAGGACACAGAGGATAAAAAAATGCATAAATAATGTCATAAAAATCCAAAGGGTATCAAACAAAGAACTATAACTTTAGAGAAAAGTAGAAAGCTAAAGAATACACTAAAAAGAAAAAATCCGAAACATATTGAACACAACGAACTCAACTGATGAAGGAATTGGAAAGACCTCAACATACATACAGATTGTGACACATTAAAAAACAAGTTCAACCAACAGGCCAACAGCCTGTAGGCCCAAAGTAACCCAGGAAAAGCTGAATAGATCCACACCTCAGGTGGCAGAACTAAAATCTGGAGTAGGGCATCTTACAAACCTGACCTTGAAAGAAAAGTGGTATTTAAATACTTTTGTAGAAATAGAGTAATCAGAAATCTCATTTGCAGTCTGGTACAAGCCGTGACATTCAACTGAATTAAAAGCTTTGTGGGTTGCAGAAAATATGGTGATGGCAGCATCATGCTGTGGGCGACAGGTTTCTAAATATATGATACTAACCAAAGAGACTTGCACCTTTCCTTGCAGCATAGAGTAGCATCTAAAGCTGCCTCTGAAGTCTGGGAGCTGCTACAGGTTAATTGTTTTTTTGTTTTTGTTTTTATAATTTCTCAGCATCTGTATCTTCAGCACTGTCTGCTGGTGAGCAAAAAAACTATTTTCCACCCTGGTGGACAATAAAGATTTATTCTATTCTATTCTATTCTAATACCTGAATGCAAATGTACAATATCACCCTTTCAGATGTTCACCAGTTAAAAATAAGAAAATAAAATAAAAATTCATAATTGTGTAATACTTTGCGTTTGTCTATCACATTCAATTTTACTAAAAACTTGAAGTTTGAGGTTATATTATGATCTGGAAAGATTTAACTTGTATGCAGTGGCGGCTGGTGGAGTTTTCTACGGTGGCCCTGAAGTGCAAACTGCAACTACACATTTAAAAGCGCAACTACATTGAGGAAATCGCAACTACATAAAGCAAAACGCAACTACATTAAGAAAAACAAAACTACATAAAGCAAAGCGCAACTAGATTAAGGAAAACACAATTACATTAACCTACCAGAAAAGGTACCGGTAGGTACCAGTGGGAAACATGAGACATCGCTGATTGGACGACGGCGCCGTTTGACCCTTGAACCAGTATATTTATATGAATACAAACAACATAAAAAGACATTATAAAAACACTTTATAAAAACAAAAAACAAATTTTTATCTACAGGTTTACTTTTTGTACATAAAAGTTGCCCTTTTGTGGCTTTGTGAAGGCAAATCTGTCCAATATTGTGTCACAAACCAAAAAAAGTAACATACCAGTTTAATAATGGAGAATTCATATAACAACTTTTTTTTTCTGAGAATGTGTTTTTTTAAGGACAACTATGCAAAATTAACAAACGTCTAGAAAAATTACACTATATTGTATTATTTTTCATGTGAATTCCAGATTGTACATTGTTCTTTGCCTTTTCTAAAAAGTGCTTTAAATCAATCCTACTTGTCTTATTCCATGCTGGGTCAGATCCTGACCCAGCATGGAATAAGAAAAAAGGAGGCAGTCAGTCAAGGCAGTTGAATAAAGCATTAGCCTCGCTGCATGCAGTTAGCCAAGCCTTGTAGCTAAACCAGGTTCCTTTCAGCTTAGGGAGATCTTGGGGTGCAGGAGTGTTGCACCTTAAGCTCCCCTGTCCTTTTATATTGCAGAGGAGCAACAGTGTGTGCACAGCTTTTAACGAGAGTCAATGGCCAAAGATTTTTGCACCCTAGGACAGAAATACATCACCAATCCGAAGATGACCGAAACAGTTTTCCTCATCATTAAAAATTAAATATTTATCTTGTACATCTAAAAAATATATTAATATATTTCAAAATATTTAAATTTTATAATTAAATATTTATTTTTCACGTCTTAATCAAGTTCATTGGGTGGCCCTAGCGTCCTCTATTGAGCAGCCGCCACTGCTTGTATGTATACATTTACAGAACACTTGCATGTAAGAGAAGTGTGTAACTTTTAGAAATTAGCACTTTACAGGATTAGCTGGTGAGGACATTTAAACCTTGACTTCAGCTTCTACTGCAGCAAAGATTGCTTGCAACTGATAACAAAAATATAAAGGAAATCAGGATGTTCCTTCATGTTCCAGAGTTAATAGGGGGGATTTCCACTCAACTTTTACTATTAATATCTGAAGACGCAAAAGAAAGCTTATCTCCTTTAAAGTGCTGGATGAGATTAAATAAGGCTCTACAAAAATGGGATGCTCTGCTAAGGTATTGCTTAAGTGAGAGAAATGAGAAAAAAAAGTTCAGAGGAAGAAAATAAATTCTGCCTGCATAACTTTGACCATCTCCGTACCCAAACTGGCCAACTATCACTAATTTCAGAGAAGCAGCATTCCAGTTTACACAACTTAAAAGGCTCCAGAGTCCCTTACCGAGGCATAAATCCGAGTGGAACTAGACCTTGGTAATTGTCCAAATCTCTGGTGAGACCACAGCTTTCCATAAATCATAACATGGTTGAGGTTTGAGGTCCGCAGTGATATTCTTGTAAACAGCTTATTGCTTGTTAGTGCTCTGGACACATAGCAGGGGAGATTCACAGAGCAGCAAACAGTATGAGGACAATTAGCCAAACACAAACACACACAATGGAAAATAATCCTGCAGAGGAATCCGGACTATTAAATGCCTTCCTTTGTGCTTTATCTCCTCCGTAATTACACATTTGTAGTTTCCACTCTTAGAAAAATCCCAACCCCATCATTTTCATTGCCAGCACGCTCAGCACTAAGCAGACAGACAATCAACACGTCCTGTCTGGCATAATAGCTCTTTGTGCTCCCACGCCCCAAAGCTGGAAACCCATTTAGGAACGCCACTTGCAAAGTTTTCAAACCTACGCCCACTTCAAGTGACCCGAGTCCGGCTCTGCCACCCGAGGCTCAGGCTGAAGTCTCCCACACTCATTCATACTGGCTGACAGATTGGGTTCTGGAGGCGGGGAGTGGTTAAATTCAGAAGAGATGGATGATGGAGAGGAAAAAAGGCACCAAAACACAAGCCTGTCTTTGATTTTCCCTAAAAAGTGAAAGAATCGTAAATCAACTCAACGTGTCCCTGGAGCCAAATCAAGACTGGGATTAAGACACACGCAGACACACACACCTTACACACACACAGACCCTACTCACTGACGGATGTTCAATTCCTACTACTTTATAGTGGTAAACATGTTATTAAAACTTATTTAAGCTTCCTCCACATATGCAAATGTTCATTTTTAGACATTGGAGTAGCGTGTGAACATGACAGTATACAGGTGGTGTTTTGTTATTGCTGTGATGTATTGTTTTTCACTTCCACTAATACTTTAACATTTTATCTTTGCTAATGGAAGATCTCGCTAATCTTCAGTTTTGCCATTAAATTTCTAACACATTTATAGATAAAATATCCTAACTTGATCCTCTGTAGTGTCTGTTCATAGCTGAAAGATTTAGGATATGTAGGGTTCTTAATGGAGTCTAAAAAAGCAACCGAGAGCTCATTCTGGACTGGATCACGGTACCGCATCTGTAAATAAATCACATTTGGCTGCTGATTCAGCTCTTCTCTGGCTATATTAACATTCCACACAGTAAGTTAAGGACAGTGGCTTTAGATGTTTAGATATTTTTCACTATAGAGCAGAGGAGCTGTGCATCTTCCAATGGCTCCATGTCTGGTTTGCACTGACAGTTGAGACATCCCAGACATGAGCTTGTTTTATTTAAGGCTCAGTAATTCAATTTGTAAGTGACACTTTGTTTAACGATTTTTGTTTCACTAGTGGCTTTTATTTGCAGTAATCAGACAGGAAATGGGAAGAGAGAGGAGGGAAGGCATGCAGGCAAAAGGCCCCAATGTGTGGACTCAAACGCCACACAGCTGCTTTAGGGATTAGTAGTCCCCATATATAGGGCGCTCGCTTTACCTCTACACAATGTACTACCCCGTTAATGACGCATTTGTCACGGAGAGCGTTTTTTTTTTTTTGCAGGACTAAAGTGCAGACAGGAATTTGGGAGCAGCATGTTTAGGAGAATTTGATATGACAAAAGATTAAATTTACAGAAAGACAGAAAAAGATCAGGATATGGAGCAAGGGCTGGGAAAAGAGGCAGAATGATGAAAGGATCCAGAGGCAAAAGAGGAGAACCGCTGAACTTACATACTGAGGCATTGGTGGAGAATGACAAATGAAGTAAAGGTGTAAATTTAAGGGATACCGGTATATGTATCTGTGTAGAGAAATGAACATAGAGCAGCTGCAGGAGGAAGACTAATTGAAAGAGGAAGTGGAACTAAAACACATAAAGAATTCTTTTAAAGGGGGAAGATAAACACTCAACCAATAAAAATCAATCCAAATGCAAAAAGAGAAAAAAGTTAAAAATAAATAAAACATGGAAAATATAAACTAATAAACACACAAACATACCAGAAACCTAAAGGCTAACGCCAAAGGATCATAAAAGTTTCAGAAAATAAGTTTTAAATGTTAAGAAATTTTATCTTATGAACAACAGAAACTCTCTTAAGAAACCTTTGCAAAGAGGTGTTCCTTTCACCTTTTCTTTTTGATTCACAATGCATTTCTCATTTTTTGCTCTTTAGTGCCCCAGAAGTCCAGTCAGGATATTTGGATATCTTCCACCCTTCACTCTTGTCTGGACATTTCCATATTTCGCCACAAAAAGTTTAATAAGTCCAAAAATTACATTCCAATTGGCATTTAACAGAGATTGTGGCTAAAAAAGTTTGGACTTTACCACAAAGCATCTTAGAGTTTGGCAGATTCAGCAGCAGAGGAGTAAATGGTGCTAATAACTGGGTCTGGCCTCCTTTAGGGTGGTTGTTAAAGACTGGAAGTTGAAAAAAGGGGAAAAGAATCCAGCCGCTAAACTGCATTCATTTAAAAACAGCAGGCATATTTTTCTTTTGCAGACTTCTGTATGTCTTTAACAATGTTGGCTCTGAAAATGAAAATGTCATAAAGGACCAAAATGCAGACTGATGCTCAGGAGCAACATGGTGAATTTTTAAAGATTAAATTAAAGTCCTTAATATAGATGAAACCGTGACAGACAAGGAAATATAGATAGAAATTAAGGTCTCAGTAAATAATAGAAAATGACTGAGACCTTTAGTAGAGGGAAAAACAGGTGCAAACGGTAGAACAGTTAAGGAAAGAACTGTTGCATAGAATTAACTAATTAACAGAAGACTCAGGCTGAGGAAGAATTATTAAAACAGGGAGAAACGCTGGAGGGAATAGAATTGGAGAATTAATGCAACAATCCAGAAATAATAGATAGAGAAAATAAAGACAAAACCATTTAAAAACTGAAAGAAAAAAGCAAAGCAAATGACTAATAACAGCAAATCCTAGAAAATATCAATAAATCAAACTAAGCAAAGCTCTGACACCAGTAGCCAAATTAATAACAGGGTTAGAGGTGAAAAGGTTTATTATATGCCTTTACAAAAAAAAATACCCAAAAACTGTTGATCATAATAATGAAAAAGGTTGTATACACCAATGCCTGATAGTCATGGGAGTAAGTTTGCATAGGGACCATAGGGGCATGTCCCTACCAAAATTTTGAACCGACCTACTTGTCCCTACCAACAATTAGATGTGAATAACATGTTTATAATTTACAATATAAAATTGTCCTTTTTGAGGCTCAATGGAATTTTAACACTGGGTGCCATGAGCAGACATAACCAGACAGGGTGCCATCTGCTGGCTGTACAGCAGAACTATCAGAAAACCAGATGGTGGACATCGATGCAGCTCAGTGTATTCTCATTATTAGTTCGTATGAAATCGTACGAAAAGTTATGCACCGTAATTTCGTACGTTTTAGACGTTTTTTCGTTGCATTTCGTCGTATTTTTACGTCTTGCCTCGAGACGCATCTTACGCACCATTAAATAACATAGAATTTAACATACAATTAACCCTAACCCTGACCCTAACCCTAAGATACAAAACAGCAAGCAACCTAGTTAGAGACCTCAAAAAGTGATTATTGCACTGTTTTTCCCAGTTTTACATCCGTCCGCGAATCTGCTTTTTTCATCTGTCTGGCTGTGCATGCGCACTGATCTGTATTTTCGAGGAAAAACGTCCAAAACGTATGAAATACTGTGCATAACTTTTCGTATGATTTCCTACGAACTGATAATGAGAATATGTTGTGCAGCTAGATGATAGAATCCATCCATCCTTAAATGCCTCATGGCAAGGACATTATTTCGGAGGGGAACACAGGGGACATGTCATCAAGTACTAGGACCAAGCAGAAAGCAACCGCTCAAGCTGAAGGCTGCTTCCCTGAGTTTAGACCGCCACAAGCTCCTGATTGGCTCTCTACCTTTTCTTGGGCAATGGCTGTCTCCGTTTTGAACCCTGTGAAGCTCACCTTATAAACATCTGATGTGCTGTTTAGTCTGGTCTGTGGTTGGATGGCCACAGCGCTGAAGTTCCAAGCGCTACCCTAATTAGAACTGTAGCACCGCAAGTCAATTTCTCCGCTTTCTGTTAGTTTTGGGATTTTTTAGATTGTGAGAAATCTAAGAGTGCCACCTGAACATCCGCAGGTCAGAGAGTATAGGCTGGGTGGTGCTGCACAGACTTTTAGAATGTTATCTACCTATGTGTGTGTTCTGGAGGAAACACCATACATGCACATACACACATACGGACCTCTGCATGCACTTGTACCACACTGAACTGTAATGTAAAGCCCAGCAATTTCCATTAAAGAAGAAACCTAAATCTCTCTCCCAAAATGCCTTCATCCTCTGACCAGAATCAAAGCCCATAATCTGCCGCCTCAACCAGCAATCCTGTTTTTGAGAGACTCACCCGTCTTACAGAGATCTCCTAACAGTCCAGGAGTTACTGGTTTTAAGAAACACGTAGGTCTTTCAGAGGCGACAGGTGGTCATTGAAGGGAACTTGCAGCTGTAGGGTGGCCATTTGTTCTTCTTATTGGGTTGCGTAATCTAGAAGGGTTGTAATATCAGATGTTTTAATTTACACTAATCTTTGAATACGTGTCATGTGCATGCTTTAATTTGACTGTGTTTGTGTTTGGTAATTAGGCACAGAGCCATGATGTCTGATAAATAAAATGGGACATGAGACATTTCTTTAAAAATCAAACCAATAAATTCTTATTTGTCATGGAAAAAAACAATCTTACAAAGTAAAACCCCCAAAAAACAACAACTAATATTTAAAGCTCACAAAAAAAGAGAAAAGTAACAGCATAGCAAATCAAAACATTTAAAAGAAAATTGCGGTCATATTCAAAAATTCAAATTTCTTAAAATACTTTAAATATGAAATTATTACATACCGTTCAATAAATTAAAAGTGTTTTTTAATTAAGAGTCCTTTCATTTGAATTTACTTTACTGGAGACCTCCATGTTTGTCAAAGAACAGTACTGCAATCTACTGTTTTGTGACGTCACGCTGCGGTATCGGCTGTTGAGCAAGTCCCAACGTTGTATCTGGTGTTTGTCACAACGCACTATTATCCAAGTCATCTTGAGAACATTCTTCTTTGAAATATTGGCTATGTATTACGTGTTTTTTCTGGCCAGAAATGCGATGGCAAATTCTTGCCTGTTCCTGTGTTCACACTGCAGTTTGGACTCTACCTGTTACCTTGGATCTGTTCCCTGACTCCGGCTTGGATTTTCCCTTTGGTACCTCTGCATCTCTCTGATCTTCCGGTTTGGACATCTGCTTCTTCACCTGCTCAGGTTAGTGACTCACATGCTCATTGTTGTCCCCTGTCTGAGTCTTGGGTCACTAACCTGAGTGTCTATCTCTATAGGGAATCCAGTAAGCCGGGTATCCAGAAGCTGTCAACAAAGCGTTTAACTTTTATTCTAAGCCTTTCTGTCTACCTGAATTCTGGGTCCTACTTTCTGTGCCTTGACAAAACCCTTTATTCTAATGCATTTCAGTGGGTTTTTTTTTTTCTTTTTTTGCAAAGTGCTCAATCAGACTGGAGGAATGTATGCAGCATCTCTCAACCCTGGCCATGATTTTAAATATAAATGTGATTCCACTGTGATCATCCTGCCTTTATCTTCAGATCAGCTCTAACCAGCTTCACTGCCTCAGCTAAAGAAAATCTCCCTATATGTCCTATAGTGAACAACTAACAAGATTTCCTATTTATAGATCTCAGTGAAAAGCTAAAGGACGTGATGTTATGTCTTAAAACAATGTTCTGCTTCAACTCTGACCAGAACTTTCCTTAACATGCTCTGCCGCTCAGTCCTCATGCCGCTGTTTGTTCTCTAATGATCTCTAACGAGGCTTTAAACTGGATTTATACAGAGATTATTTCACACACACAGGGCACTTTGTTGACTGATTAGGTGACTTCTACACTGTAATTATTTCCAGTGTTTTCTGCTGGAAACCGTGCCGTATGTCTCTATGTGTTCAACCTAGCGCTTGATGAAACTAACAGGGGAACTGGGTTATGTTTTATAATGCAGACATCAGATTACAAGCTGCACACCGACCCCTGACGTCAGTGTAAATGAGGCTTGACTCACCAGGGTGAGGCCACATTGCTCTACTTCTCTGTGTCCACACCTCATATGTACTGTGACCCCATCTGTCACTTCATCTATGCCTAACCGTCGCCGATTATAATGTGGAGCACTAGCATCATGGCGTTTCATTCATCGGTGTTTGCCTGGCACTGACCTTTACCATTCAACATGGAGAGGCTCTCTCACTTTACATTGACCAAAAACATAAATCAACTGTGAGTTATTTTCTCTGTCTGTCCGTGGTTTTACATCGTAAAAGTCTAAAGTAAAGTTTAAAGTTCATTTTGTTTTAATAGCAGTGACTTATATTTAGAACGTTGTTTTCTAATATACTAAATAGGGCCTTTGTGTGCATATCAACATGACCTATGCCCCGTTCAGGCTGTAATGCTCTGGAGGGTTCTTTAAAACACTAAAACAGCATCTTATCTGCAGCATTCCAGGCTTTTTTTTCCTACTGCCCACATGCACATTATATCTCACAGATAGCAGCATTTAACCGAAAACATCAGTTAATGTTTATCGTCCAAACTTTCCGCATGATATTCCTATTAGAATATGTAAAGCTAAATGCTGTGTTTATTATATTACTGCTCTTTATCGTGTTATTATGGAAATCAGGCATTGCTTCTCCAAGAGAGAGGCTGCTTTGTTACGTCTCCTTTTTTCCCACAATCCAAGCAGTCCTGAGTCACTGTTTGGAAAGAGGATATCTGTTTGTTTAGCTGGTTTCTTGGTCTGATGTTTGAAGCGAGGTCACTCTAAACATTAAATAAAATACATTTGTATTTATTGAATTTATAATAAAATTGTTCCCAGACCGAGCGATGAAGACATGCCCCATCAGAACAGATCTGTACGGCGCTTGAATCAAAATGGATTTCAGTTTATTGAATCACAATTGTGTGATTAGTTTGTTCTGGTTTTGATGCAAAAAAATATATATATATATGTTTTTTGTTTTGAATATAAAGTGAAAAAAGAAACATAAAGTGAAAAAAAAAATGAAAAAAAAAATGGATGATATAGTCCATTTCCAAAATGAATTCTGGCTTTTTTAGTTAAACTCGAGTAAAAAAATAATAATAATAAAAAAAAAAAAAAATTAGGCAATATAAAAGTTTAAGGATTTTTAAATACTTAAATACTAAATATTTAAATAAATTTGAAAATCTCAAACAGGCCCACAGTCTAATGCCACCAACAACAAAGTTTTTATAGTTTTTAAGCCTTGGACTCCTGCAAACATTTCCTAGTGAGTTGAAATACATCATAGTCGTCGCTTCCAGCCACTTTTCATCAGATCTGAAGCAGAGGGATGTTTCTTTATGCATAAGTGGGGGGGGACAGGTGATTTGCTGTTCCCACTGGAATGTAATTCACTACCTCTTGAACAAGCACTCTCTTTGGCAGTGATGCCATTATGTGGAATATCCTTCTTGACATTTTGAAGTTTGTCTATTAACCAAAAACTGAAAGAAAAAAAACAGCAATTAATTATTCACTATCAGTATAAATTGATCCTGAACAG